>NC_079402.1:4214731-4347231 GCF_029220125.1 Pseudoliparis swirei | reverse complement strand
GACCGCACTCAAGCTGCACTTCCTGTAGCAATAAAAACCTTGCAGTGACTTGCCGCTGGTAAAGTTGTTAATGTAAAGAGGGGATTGTTTTGCATTATGACTACCTAGAACACAGAGCTCCAATAAAAATTTAAAAAACAACTGCTGCTGTATAAAAATAATAATAACTTTATTTATATAGCACCTTTAAAAACAATGTTTACAAAGTGCTCCACAGAGAGTCAAAGCAAAACAAGTGGAATAGCAAGAAACCAATATTACATTTAAAAGTATATATTAAAATTAAAAATTAAATGGAAAATATAAAATAAATAAATTAAAAACCAAATAAATTACAAATAAATTAAAAACAGACAAACTAAATTAGGGGAACCAAAGTTCTGCATAAAAAGACGAGATCACTTAAAAGCTGTTCTATAAAAATAGATACGAGTAAAATAGATACGAGTAATAGCAGAATGTAGGAGTGAATTATGTCACATGGGAGTTTAACATAAGGAGCCTTTAAAATAGAATTGGCACCTACTCTCGTCATCTTAATGATGGCCGAGCCAGTCGATCAGCGACTGTCCGATTACTGCCCGAGCGCACGGTTGAAGTGTGTTGCATAATCACAGGTCACAGGTAAATTAAGCTGGTGGGAATGGAACAAATGTGGAAGGCGTTGAGCCCGTCCGTGCTTTACGAATACTAATCCTCGTACCTTCAGCTACGTCATCATCGATGGCTCCTTTCACCTGAGAGAAGCACCACTGCATGTCACCTCCAGGTCCTGCAGAGATGGAAAACAAAAGAAGGGTAAATAAACATTCAAGCGCAGTTCTGCGCGATCCTGCGATTCTCACGCGATATTGCGTCATCGCAAGAATCTGACTGCCGTGCGACGTGAGGATAGAGTGCCGGAGCAGTAATTAACTACACAATGTGGAGAGTCAAATCAGTGTACTCAGTGTGCGCTTGGACCGGTCCTTGTTGATACTCGCACAAATAGTTGCACATCCTTCACGTATTTGTTTCAGCACATTGGCACTCTTAGGCAGAGTGGGATAGTTGAAACTCTGTTGGAAGGACGCTGAGATGAAGTCACATATCCTCTCACAGCGTCTCGAAGTCCTGCTTAAAAAGACAATTATATTGATATCAAATAGGACCCTTCAATCTCAAGGAAGCTAAACTCAAGATATAGGTATACCTGAAGTGTTCCACACCTGATACCGGCAATGCCAGCTATGCTTTGGGCACATTAAGGAGGCAAAATCCATTTTATATTATTAACATACCTGCAAACTCATGAGGGGTGAAAAAGGTGACAACGGGGGGGGGGGGGGGGGTGCAGGTGACTTTCTTTTTTGTTGTTGTCACCACACCACATCCACGTTGTTTGAAGCCTCAAAGCTTTTAGAACCACAACTACAGTCATTTTATTGTTCTGACCACAAATCTAAATAATGATAATAAACAGTTTAAGAACAAAAGGTCCTCCGCTCTGACTCAGCCCTATAATGATAGTAATAACAAATATACATTGTCATTATATATAATATGGTTAAAGTCATTCATGAACCAACTTCCTTTTTGTTGCCTGAACAGTCCTCATGGACTTCTCCCTGAATCTGTTCTGTCTCTACCTGTTTGTCACGATACTCATATTATAACTTCTATACATATTACATACCTGCCATAAATATCATGATACCCGATACCAGAATTCAATACAATAAAAACAATATGGTACCATAAATACGAGACTGGTATATTTATCTATAATAGTAATAAATAAAACATCTGTATGGTTCACTTTTTACCAACTTTTTCAACACCTAAATGACAGTAATATTAGTATTAATACAGCCAGATATGAATGAAACTACATGGTTCCATCATAGCATTGATTATACACTATGAGGCCGTTAGTCTCTGACCAGATGATCCACAGTTCATCAGGATGAGCAGCTGTAGAGTTACAGAACTTTACAGACAAACATTTCACTTCTGGCATCTTTGTATTTGTTAAGCCGAAGTCTCTAAGCTCCGCCACTTCTCTCGCTGTGAGCTGCGCAGCGCAGTGTGCGCAGACAGCTCGACACGGAGCAGCGCGTGCGCTCTGATCGCTCTCTTAATGAAGTATCGATCCTAAAAATATGCTAAATCACATGGTGTTTAACGTACGGGTACTTTGTTAGCATCGCTACACCGTGCAGCGTGACAGCAGCAGATGTAGCGGGCTAACATTTAAGCTAACCTAAACCACCAAACGATGTCGAAATCTGAACGCTGATTGGCCGAGACTCGACACGCCCCATCAAAGATGTTTTATTGCGAAGAGCACCACTTCACATTTTTCTCTGCGTCTCACTGCAATCTCAACGGCAGCGGGCCAGGTGACCCCCCCCCCCAAAAAACTCTTCGGATCTCCACGATTCACGTGGATGACCTATTTTGAATTCAAAACGGTGAATTTCACCGAAAGGTGACAAGTTTGCAGGTATGTATTAAGAAACATGCAACTTGGATGTCAAGGATTTTTAACATCTACTAAGAATGAATGCATCTACTAAATGAGAAATTAAGAGAGGAAACTTGATTGCAAATCATGTACTTAGCTCCAGATCATAGTAATAAAAGGTGAACGCAGTCTTGAAACGGCTTTCATTTTACGTCTGGGCAACTGTTAAACCGGCAGGTTAAAAATATATCAACAAGAATAAACATGCCGGCCTGTTTGATGACCTCCATCATTTGCCTCAACAGGTTATTCTCCCGGCACAGATCATTGCACAACATAGCGAGTTGAATTCCACATTGTTTTCCTCTTCTTTCACACGTGATCATTTGTTATTACACAACGTCAAATGGTCCGGTTTGTCGATAATACATGGTGGAAAAAGCTCTGCGGAATAACCAAGGACATTTATGAGTCACCGCAGCTTCATCATAGAAAGTATTCTGAGATGAATCATGATTTAAAACAAACAGCCAGAACAGGGCAGCTGCTGGGCAGGACATACATGGGGCACTCATAGATTTGCCTGCATTCCTTGCAGAAGAAAATAGTCAAAATAAACAGTTGCTTTGCTGTTTAAATCATCTTGGTCAGTCAGTTTTAACAAAAGGATGATGTGAGGTGCCTCAGCCCTCAGACCAGTCACTTCCCCGCCCAGTTGGACCACATGTCTGGACTGAACATGTCAGTGGCGACCAGTTATCTGCCAAATTCACAAATAGCCATATCTCAATCGATTACATTGGACTTCAGCCGCATATCATTTTTAATAACTCTGCATTCACTGCACGGCTATCAGCTGATGAATGAAAATGGAAAATGCTAACGTGAGCAGCCGAAATCCTGACTATTTTAATCTTAAATTGAGGAGAACATTCACACAATATGTATGCAATACTCGCAGACTTGACGCTTCAGCCCCTTTGTTAGAAATTGCACGGAGCATTTAACAGCTTGCTCGGTCTGCAGCAGGCCCGGAGGAGGACTAGCCTGCATGTGGGCAATGTCAAAGTTTGAGCTAACGTTTGCTAGCCTGGCTTGTCAATCCAGTCATGGTATGTCTGATAAATGTCTGCAGACGAGCTCATTGTGCTTTAACATCGACAGCAGACCAGGTGAATTCGCGCTAACGGTAGTCAGAAAATGCATTGCACACGTCTGAGAAACGTTGCGGGAAAGCACAAGTTAGCGATTTAGGGTTTTTGTCGCAGCTAGCAATGTTTGGCTAACGCGGTTAGCTCGCTCGCGATAATGGTAAACAGCTAGGGTTTGCTAGCAGCAGCCGGCGAGCTAGCTTGCTGTAGCCGGTGTTACGGTTGAAGAAGCGACCGTGTTAACTGGAGACTTTTCAGGCGAACGCGTCCGTTGTTGTTGTAGTTACGACGGCCGTTGAAAATAGGAAGAGAACCCGTCTGACGTTAGCTGCCCTCGCGAATGCCCCTCCCATATACGTACTAATATATAACTCCAATACAAATTAAACAATTCGGCATTCAGGAGGGCAGCTACGTGTTCTCTTCCTATTTTCCAACAGCTGTGTGTAACTACGACAACAACGGACGCGTTCGGTTTAAAGCCGCCAGTTAACACGGTCGCTTCTTTAGCCGTAACACCGGCAGACACAGGCCAGATGGGCGATGACACTCGCGTTTCCTGAATGGCTAACGTTAGCACGAGCTACCTAGCCGCTAAATTGCGTTAGCTTAGCAGCCGTTAGCTGAACTGACAGTCGGCTGGGTTAGCGGAACCGTGCAGCCGTTGGGGAAGAGCGCTGGTTGGAACGGATTCGAGTTGGTAAAAAAAAAAAAAACACACACACACCGGCCTGCTCGTCGGTGTGTGTGTTTGGTTAGATTTAGTTACCTGCCATGACGAGACAGACAGTGGAGCTTGTCTCAGTCAGTCACGATCCTGCTTCCCACTCCCACGCGTTGGTTAGTGGGGTCTGAACTTTTTTTTCTTCCGCCGTTTGTCTGCGCAAACCTGAATGTCAGGCGCTCAATTAACCGCAAACGACTTGTTTTATTGCTCTCTTCCTTCTCTTTCCCGCTCCTCTCGTTGTTTAACTATGTGTGTCAGTCACTCTCTCCCACTGTGTGAGTGTGAGTCTCTCTCTCTC
The DNA here is from genome assembly GCF_029220125.1 of Pseudoliparis swirei. Classification (NCBI taxonomy): domain Eukaryota; kingdom Metazoa; phylum Chordata; class Actinopteri; order Perciformes; family Liparidae; genus Pseudoliparis; species Pseudoliparis swirei. Next base: position 4,342,609 of record NC_079402.1, on the reverse strand, counting down.
TCTCTCTCTCTCTCTCTCTCTCTCTCTCTCTCTCTCTCTCTCTCTCTCTCTCTCTCTCTCTCTCTCTCTCTCTCTCTCTCTCTCTCTCTCTCTCCGCATCCCACAAGTCACTTCTTCCCACCCCACCCCTCTTTTCCGCACGTGAACCAAAGGATTTTTATAATGCGCGCGCACACATGCAGAGTGGAGTGGCAGATATGCACAGGCACGCGCCTACAATATTTGATCCCAGTGAAAGGACCAATGTGGCATCTTAAGTGTCTATTTTAATGTGACTGAAGTTATTTTTTGTAAGCAGACTATACATACATTCTTTGTAACTAAACATGTTTGTCTTAATTACAGTAAATGACTGTGAAATTATTTTCTCCAAAAGGGACATTCAGCTTATTCTGCAACAACATACTATTGACCTGAAGCTAATAAAAGAGGAGAAAATACACATTGCAAGGCTATATATATATAAATTCCTATGCACATTCTGAATATGTACTTCCATGCATGACTATTTTCTTCCATGTATGACTATTTACTTCCATGCATGACTATTTTCTTCCATGCATGACTATTTACTTCCATGCATGACTATTTACTTCCTTGCATGACTATTTACTTCCATGCATGACTATTTACTTCCATGCATGACTATTTTCTTCCTTGCATGACTATTTACTTACATGCATGACTATTTACTTCCTTGCATGACTATTTACTTACATGCATGACTATTTACTTACATGCATGACTATTTACTTCCATGCATGACTATTTACTTCCATGCATGACTATTTTCTTCCATGCATGACTATTTTCTTCCTTGCATGACTATTTACTTCCATGCATGACTATTTACTTACATGCATGACTATTTTCTTCCATGCATGACTATTTTCTTCCATGCATGACTATTTACTTCCATGCATGACTATTTACTTCCTTGCATGGCTATTTTCTTCCATGCATGACTATTTACTTCCATGCATGACTATTTACTTCCTTGCATGACTATTTTCTTCCTGGCATGACTATTTACTTCCATGCATGACTATTTACTTCCTTGCATGGCTATTTTCTTCCATGCATGACTATTTACTTACATGCATGACTATTTACTCCCATGCATGACTATTTACTTCCATGCATGACTATTTACTTACATGCATGACTATTTACTTCCATGCATGACTATTTTCTTCCTTGCATGACTATTTACTTACATGCATGACTATTTACTTCCTTGCATGACTATTTACTTACATGCATGACTATTTACTTACATGCATGACTATTTACTTCCATACATGACTATTTACTTCCATGCATGACTATTTTCTTCCATGCATGACTATTTACTTCCATGCATGACTATTTACTTCCATGCATGACTATTTACTTCCTTGCATGGCTATTTTCTTCCATGCATGACTATTTACTTCCTTGCATGACTATTTACTTCCATGCATGACTATTTACTTCGTTGCATGGCTATTTTCTTCCATGCATGACTATTTTCCTCCATGCATGACTATTTTCTTCCATGCATGACTATTTACTTCCATGCATGACTATTTTCTTCCATGCATGACTATTTACTTCCATGCATGACTATTTTCTTCCATGCATGACTATTTACTTCCATGCATGACTAGTTTCTTCCATGCATGACTATTTTCTTCCATGCATGACTATTTACTTACATGCATGACTATTTTCTTCCATGCATGACTCTTTACTTCCATGCATGACTATTTTCTTCCATTCTATGACTGTTGCAAATCCAAAAATGCACCTCTGCTCTGACAGAGTTTCCGAACAGGACATCTGTGGCGTCCCCACGTTGGTCTGTCGGTGGCCTCTGGATGGGATTTAAAAGCTTGTCATGTGTCCCCGACGCCACAGATACGGAGGCCTTCAGATGTGCAGGTGATAGACTCACCGCCCACGAGGACACTTCACATCATCTTGTTCGGGGGACGTGAGGCCATCGCACAAAAAGAGAAATCCAGCAGGCTCGGTAGCGAGAGCACACACACAACGACAAGACAGCGCTAACGTACTGAAGTTTAGCGGGTACAACGTTTACCATGGTTACCATCTTAGATTAGCATGTTAGCATGCTGACATCGGTCACACAGCACGAAAGCAACTCTGAGGAAAGGAATGTCACTGGCCCTTGCAGGTATTTTGCCAGAAACCAAAGGTTTTTTTTGTTAGAAATTAAGGAATCTCTATAACAATTGATCCTGGGCAGGATGTGAATGTGTGTTCACTCAAAAACCTCAAGTGGAAAAGTCAAGATCACAGTCATTAGGGTTTATCATCTGGCAACCATGCATGTCGGAATGAAATGTGTTGCAAAATCCACCCTAGGAGATATTATGATAGTTTCCTTTAATTTAAAGATACGGTGAACGTTTTGCCCCTCTGTTGGCGTCATCACTAAATGTCCAAATTTGTCATCTTGTTGGAAAGTTAGGTGTTCAAGGAAAGTTCTTAGGAATTCAAAGCATGCCTTGTATCATCACTCCATAATCTATTCACAAAACAATAAACCTTAAGCAAGTTTGAGTTGTTCTCTATGATCACTTTAAACAGGCAATATGAAAAAAAACATCCAATTAAAACTTTCCTTGAACTGTATTTCGCCCCCAAAAATCGACTAACTTTAATCAGGGTCAATATAGCTAACATTATAAGGCATGTAATAATAAGCGGACCCTATTTTTCAGCAACAGTTAAGACTACAACCTTATTTACACCGCGTCTCCAACTAATGACTGTTTATACTTTGCTGTAATTTAACACCTCTGGCATCAAAGCATTCATGTAGACTTCATGTCTGTCTCTGGATGTTTCTGTGTTGCACTGGCGGGGAAACAAATCTCCCTCTGGGACAATGGATCTAAATCGGTGTCCTCCGGGGACCATGAATGAAATGTCACTGTAATCCGTTTAGTTGTTGGGGATATTTTGGGGTGAGCGACACTTCCATCGCGACCGACAACCAATAAGGAAGCTTATTAGAGGAAGAAGAAAAATAATAAGCTGTTGTGAGGCTACAAACAAATAAAAATACGGTTGTGGATTCTCCTGAAGGCTCCCAGTTAGGATTCTTGGGAAAATATGTTCATTTTTTGTTTTTTTCTTTGGTTGAGCTGTCCAACTCATGTCCAAGTTTCAAATCTCAAGTGTACAGGACTTCCTGCCGGGCTGAATGCAGCTTGTGTTGCCATCCGACACGCTTCTGATGTTTACATCCACGACTGAAGTCATGTCAATGTGTGCATAAATTACGACCCATTATTTTAGAAACTGTGTTCCTGAGTGAGAGCAATTTGATATCTCTAATATATACAGTGGATATGGAAAGTATTCAGACCCCTTTAAAATGTTCACTCTTTGTTTCATTGCAGCCGTTTGCTAAAATCAAAAAAGTTCATTTTATTTCTCTTTAATGTTCACTCAGCACCCCATCTTGACAGAAAAAAACAGAAATGTAGAAATGTGTGCAATTTTTTTTTTTTTAAACGGTCCTTTTTAAGTTGCATTAGTATGATTCATTACTGATCAATACTAATATTTTAATGACTTTTTCCCCCACGATAATCTCATATTTGTCCAGTAAACGTGCCACTTATTATTATTATTTATTTATTTTTATTTTGTCCACCAGAGGGCCACCAAGATTTGAAAATGTGGGTTCACAGTTTACACTAATTTAAAGGGGCCACCTGGAAGATGTTGAGGGTCAATAAATTCCCCTCCTCATCATTTTATAAAAGTTAATTATAATTAAAAGAAGATATTTCTTCTTCTAAATAAAAAATTAAAAACAGTACATATTTCACAAATTGATGAAGATACCTGCATTTGTTTTGGAACGTATCGAAACAGCTGAACGGACTTATTGTAAGTGACTTTGTATAAAAAGGTCGGCTAAACAAATGTCATGTTCAGGGAAATTCTAAATGCACTGATAGAAATATTTTAATGTGACCTTGCTCATCCGGTAAAATATTCAAAATATAATGTTATGTATTACTGTAATACCGGCCACGGTCAACCAGCATCCTCAATCTCTGACTCGCCTCCATGCCCAGACATCTTGACACGATTAACTCAAATGCTATTCATTTTGAATGCACGTGGACCCTAACTATCACCAGTCTATTAATAAGTCAGAAGAGAAAATAAATGCTCAACAAATATGTAAAAAAACAGATTTACACGCAGTCGTGGAGGTTTTCTTTCCTTCCGTGTGTATCAATAGCGTTTTTATAACATAAACAATCAGTGTAAATGATATCCGTCGGTGTGTTCGCTCATGTGATTGGGCACTCTGTTATTTAGAAGACGGAAAATTAAATTAAATTCTGTTTATTTAGTATATCCCATTATCACAAATTACAAAATGTGCCTCAAAAAAAGGGAAGAAACACAATAAAAACATCTCAGAATGATAATTGACATGTTCTTACAAAGTCCATACATTATAAACTGTTATTATTTTGGTAACCGGTGGATGTGTTTCAAGGCCTAATAACTAATGTGTTGCAAAATCACATGCACTTGTTCACTTCCGGATTATTACAAGTGTTGAAGCTCACCGCTGGCACGAGACGGACAACCTTTGACCCTCTGTGGGATCAGGGAGGGGCCGTGGGTGGGTGTGGGGGGGGGGGGGGGGTCGAGGACTCCATTACAGTAGTGTGCTAATGAGGTGTGGCACCATGACCAGACAGGGGCAGTGCGGTCTGCTGGAGACCGGAAGTTACGACTCCTCTAAGAGAGAAAAAACATACACCATGTAATATCATTTTTGCATTATTTAGGGTTTTTAATTCAATTCTAAGTCTAATTCTGAGGTTATTTTCTTAGATTTTCATAACATGTCCAACATGAACTCATCCGGGACGGAGAACAAAATGCCCACCTTTATGACGCCCTATAAAAGTGATGACCATCGCCGCAACGCAAGCTTGACATCGGCGGGTCGAAGAAGTTTGAAGATGGATGAGATGATATTATAATGTGTGTTTAGACATCAGTGCGTGCGCGTGCGTCTGCGCGCGCGTGTGACTATATGCGTCGGCCGCTCCCTCGCTGCGAGCTGGTAGGCTGAGCCGGAGGAGGGGTGTCATCGAACGGGGAGTGTCCCGGCCAGAAGCATTAAACAGCGGCTCCGCAGTCCGCTGTAGACCCCCCCCCCCCCGCGCCGACTCGACGCCTCTTTGCTCCGAAGCGACAACCGCGGCTCAGGTCTCCCGTCCGTCCGCATACGACACCACACACGAGCTCTACGCCGCGTTCAGGTACGTGTTTCTTCACCTGAACATTAGGCCCGCCGCACAGATTTCGGGGCGGCACCTTGATGTTTTAATTTATTAACATGACGACATTGAACCGTTACGAGAGCGTGAATAACGGGCCGGACCGGGGAGGCGCTCGGCTTCTCCTTGCGGGTAAACCTGCTTTACTTTTGGGGCTTTAAAAAAAATTACTCGTTTAAATTAGCGCACGAGCTGTTTGTTTTTTACTGTCAAAAGTGCAACTCGCAGCGCGCGCCCATATATGGAGCGGCTGTGCAAAACCCCTGCATGACGACTCAGAAAATGCCCTGTGCAGTTTTTAATGATTTCAGGCTGACACCCAGGGGCGTTGTAGGATTCAAAGAAAAGGGGGCTAAGCCCCTCGTGGAGTGGCAAATTAGAGCATGTTTACGCATTTTTTTAGGGGGGCCCCAGGATATTCATTGTTTACGACAGTTCATAGATTGGTTATATAAGAAAGAGTGGGATTTTACCTGCTTGCATTCAGTAAATGACACAAGAGACAGAATTTAAGGGTCATCGTGATATTTGGAGATAAAGATGAACTAGTTCAGTGTCAAATATACCATTCAATGTAAAACAATATAATAATAATATATATTAATGCGAAGAATAGAGAGATGTCGATAGTTATTTCTTGTATTTCGAATTCACTCGTTCACACTCAATGGAGACAGTTTCTAACTCTACCCTTTCATTTGCCTCATGTAAAGCTAAATGTAAGCAGGTAGCACTCGTTAACAACTACCGATATATTATATATATAGAGGCAGATTCTGTAACTACCTGGACTTACAAGTTCACTCTGTGCATCATTAACTTTGAGCTCAACTCCTGGCTGTAGTTTACGAGACGTTACTTAGCAGAGTGAGAAGCAGCCTCCCCAAGGTCCTAGTGCCCGGGCATTATATCGTGAAGCATCATGATAGGCTACTGGATTGTAATTTGAAGGGGGAGAAAACTTACAAAACCAGAAGCCCCTGCTGAAGCCCCCCGAAAATAGGCCTAACTAAGCCTCTAGCTGACACTAAACCCGATGCGGCATTTAACATCCGGTGTGTTGCTGCATTACAGTAAAAATAAAATGTGAATTGTTTGAACGTCTCACAGTTAAAAAATAGTGTTCCCATGCAGCTGTAAACATGCTCATTTCTATTTCGGCACATCTGTGGTTGCCATAGAAACCCACAACCAAACAGAAGTTAGCGGAATTGTCCACTGAGGAAGTTAGTCACTGCATCCCCTGTGTGGTTATTAGTGAAAGAGCAGCTGAGCGTGCGTGTGTGTGTGTGTGTGTGTGTGTGTGTGTGTGTGTGTGTGTGAGAGACAGCTTCTTTGAAGGCCAATCAGAAAGTTTGTCACATCCTCACTCACCACAGATTACAGAATGTTCTTCTTATCTAGAGCTCTCCTCAAACAGCTGAGTGCAGGCTCTCTGTCCAAGGGTTACAGAGTTAGTTATATGAGAACATATTCTCCATAAATGTACGTTATTTAGGTCTCTAAACGTGTCTCTTCTAGGCTCAAATGAAATGAGAAAGACATAATAATAATGGGGACACTTGGAAGCCATGAGCTCAGCTTCTGGAGCCAGATATGGGGGACATGACAGCATGGGTTTTAAACTATATTTAATTGTAAACACAAGTTATATTTACGCCTCATGGCTGGCATCCTCATGCCATTAAGCGTCAGGTCCGGTGGATGTTTTGGCTTCCAGGCTCAGTAAACGTTGCCGAGGTAATTGTGCTCCAGCCTTTGAATCACAGTATTTTAGCGTATATCACGTCGTAACGACAGTACATCAGTCTTCCACTAGCTTTACCCACGTAGTTCCAGTTGACCACACCTATGCCAGATCTTTAACATCAGGGTGGCACCCATAGGAGTCATGTTTTGGACAGTCCTGGGGGTCGTAGTTGAGGCCTCAAACATACCTGTCTTAATATCTTCGACATGACACGGCGACTTTCAAAGAGAGATGAAGTTCACGACCCAGACCATGAGTTGTTTTATCATTCCCCTGTATTTCAGGAGGTAAGTTGTGAGTTTTTTTCATCGTCTTCAATGCTCTATATTTGACTTTAATGGTCAATGAGGTAGAAAAAGGCCACGCCTCTCACTCAAGGCACACGTCTTCTTTTTGCTATTATATTAATTCACATGTTATATGCATACTTCGCTGTTATCTGGTATTTCATTAAGACATATGAGTTCATGCTGCTTTCAGATAAATCCTTCTCTCTAAACAACCCCCCTCCTCTTGTAATAACCGTCCATATGTCAGGTCGGTTATTTACAAGCAGACATTTTGATTGTCTCGCTGTTGACGCTGTGTAAACAGATGAAAAAAGGGGAAGCGTTATCGGTCCCGAGCGAGGTGGAGGACAGCTGCTCAGCCCCCGGGACGCCTGAGAGTGGCATACGTGGAGAAAATGAGTCATGGAGAATGCCGCCTCCTGAAGGAGGGCTGTGTGGGGGAGGGGGAGGAACTCAGAAAAATAGATTCTCGTTTTTCTTTTCTCTCTTCCCAGACAGTTAAAGGTCTCCTCTGTCAGGGATGAAAAGTACCAACAAGGGGGGAATACAACAAAAGGAAATCCCTGTGCACAAAGGGGGGGGGGGGGGGGTCACGGACAAAAACTCATATTACGCCCGTCGCTTGTTTTCTTGTTTGAAGCATCGGAAGAATCACAAGGTCAGAGACGCCGTTATCGTGAGACTGCACAGGTTCAAGTGCAGCGAAGGCCTCGAGGGAAGGAGGACACAAAGGGAGCAGGCTGGAGAACGTGTGGGGGAGGGGAGCGAGTCACTGGGGCTGGAACCACAGACTCAGTCCGTGTTATTCAGGGCGGGGGGGGGGGGGGGGCATTGGTTATAGGGCATGAGGCGGGGTTGGGCAAAACTGGACGAATACCTCCGGCTCTGCAGAGGTGCAGCAGGGCCAGAGAAGCACTGTCTGTATATGTACGCTGTGTGTGTGTGTGTGTGTGTGTGTGTGTGTGTGGAGTCAAGCAAACCGGCCCTCCCTGAGTCACTTAATCCAACATTTCTAAATTAACTGTTTGTTTGTTTGTTTGTTTCTGCCACTCATTCAATAAAACTCAAACTCTTCACCTTCTCCCTCACCCCCGATAACATTTCTGTTTTCTCGTTATTCGCCTTTTTTCGTCTCAGTAGTTTTCACGTTCTTACGGTAAATACGGGATTTGAGCGCGAGGTGAACCTCTGACGCCGGCTTTCTCAAGCTGGAGAAACAAACCGGGGCAGATTACAAAGAAAAGCTGCTTTTTGATGCTCGACGACTGACTGGAGATCAGTCAAAAGGCTTCCGTCGTGTTTATTTAGCGCCACGGGAAACAAAACACCTCCAGGATATAAAGGGGATATTATATTTTTCAACGTGAGGAATAGACTTCTGAAATGAAGTTTTCGGTACGTTTTCTGAACGCCACATCGTGGGATTGGATCTTTCTGGAAGCAATAATGCAAAGCTTCACTTCAGGTGTGTTCGCGAAACAAGCGTTCCCGTTTTGCGCCGTGACTTAAGCGTGAATGTGCCCCCCCTGGCGGTCGCTTTCGGTGGGTTTCAAACTGAAGTAAAAGATCCCCCATATGCTCAGTGTTCATGTCGCGGGGCGTGTCAGTTAAATTTAATGGACGCATGATACCAAAATCACAATTTCTATTTGATTTTCAACAAAAAAACAACTGACGGCATTCTTTAAAGGTTCATAATTGACCTAAATATGGCAAATACTGAAACACAAATGAAGGTGGAAAAGGCAGATCTAACATAAAGACTCATTTTCAACTCCTAAGAATAAAGAACGTGAAAGCGGCCGCCGTTACGCTGCATATCCACTCGAGCAGAGGTTATCAGTGTCAAGGTCACACAAGGTCATCGTGTGCCTGTCGTCTCAGACGGTTCCTCGGAGATTGAGCAAGTTTGGAGGTTGTGGTTTAGATGTATTTGAGATCTTCACACCATTCCCACAGCCTCTATCCTATAGGAGAGTTAAAAATAAATATGCATGTGTCAGTATTCAAAAGTTGCATATCCGTGACATGAGCGCCACGTGTTTTTTCCTTTGTTTTTCGGGGTTTAAGTTCAGTTTAAAACCGTCCCGTGTGAAGCTCCGCCGTAGGAAAATTCAGCTTTCCGCATCATCCGATGAGTCACGTTGATCCCTCGCGGAGCTGCGGTGACCTCGTCCGTCTCCGGCGGTCGCCGTTTGTTTTCGGCTCCTCCGTCTCCGTGCTGCGACGGAGTAATCGCCTCAATGGCCGTAGAAAGCTGTCGCACGTACAGGACGTGAGGTACCTGTCATTATTTTGGGCTCAGAACTCTCGATCGTCCGACTGTAGGAGGAAAGCCGACTGTGGAAATGTCTCTATTCACTTATTTTTTTCCAGGCTCAAACATTCCAGGGCGACGGAAACTACTGCGCGGAGACTTTCGGCTGTTATATGAGAGCCTGGGGGGCACGTTTTTTTGGGCTGGTTACATGAATGCCGAGCAGATTCCTGCCGTGTTTGTGGGCAGGACAACGCTCCAGTGGGGTTGGCGGCCGTGCGGAGTGAAAGGCCGCCGGTCCGGGCCGGCATTCCTGCGGGGGAACTGGGAGCTGTGTCCGATCGTTCTGAACCCCAGCTCCATTTCTAAAGACGCTCTTCAGAGTCGAGGGTCGAATGTCTGATGGAGCTCGTCGTCATTCAGATGAATGAGTGAAATAAAGGGTGAAAATTATCCGTGAAAAGCTTCTAATCCGGGAACACTGCTTCACTTCAGAGAAGCTGTTTGCCACTCTCGCTCTCTCTCTCTCTCTCTCTCTCTCCATCTCTCTCTCCATCTCTCTCTCGCTCTCTCTCTCTCCATCTCTCTCTCGCTCTCCATCTCTCTCTCGCTCTCTCTCTCTCCCTCTCTCTCTCCATCTCTCTCTTGCTCTCTCTCTCCCTTCTCTCTCTCTCACTCTGTGTGTGTGTCTCTCTCTCCCTCTCTCTCTCTCACACTCTGTGTGTCTCTCTCCCTCTCTCTCTTGCTCCCTCTCTCTCTCTCTCTCACTCGGTGTGTGTCTCTCTCTCCCTCCCTCTCTCTCTCACACTCTGTGTGTCTCTCTCCCTCTCTCTCTTGCTCTCTCCCTCTCCCCCTCTCTCTCTCACTTGGTGTGTGTCTCTCTCTCCCTCCCTCTCTCTCTCACATTCTGTGTGTGTCTCTCCCCCCCTCTCTCTCTCACACTGTGTGTCTCTCTCCCTCTCTCTCTTGCTCTCTCTCTCCCTCTCCCCCTCTCTCTCTCTCACTCGGTGTGTGTCTCTCTCTCCCTCCCTCTCTCTCTCACATTCTGTGTGTGTCTCTCCCCCCCTCTCTCACACTCTCTGTGTCTCCCTCTCTCTCTTGCTCTCTCCCTCTCTCTCCCCTCTCTCTCTCTCACTCGGTGTGTGTCTCTCTCTCCCTCCCTCTCTCTCTCACATTCTGTGTGTGTCTCTCCCCCCCTCTCTCTCTCACACTCTGTGTGTCTCTCTCCCTCTCTCTCTTGCTCTCTCCCTCTCTCTCTCCCTCTCCCCCTCTCTCTCTCTCACTCGGTGTGTGTCTCTCTCTCCCTCCCTCTCTCTCTCACACTCTGTGTGTCTCTCTCCCTCCCTCCCTCTCGCTCTCTCTCCCTCCCTCTCTTTCTCACACACTCTCTCCCTCCCTCTCCCCCTCTCTCTCTCACACTCTGTGTGTGTCTCTCTCCCTCTCTCTCTTGCTCTCTCCCTCCCTCTCGCTCTCTCTCCCCCTCCCTCTCTCTCTCACACTCTGTGTGTGTCTCTTTCTCTCTCCCTCTCTCCCTCTCTTTCTCCCACACTCTCTCCCTCCCTCTCCCCCTCTCTCTCTCACACTGCGTGTCTCTCTCCCTCACTCTCTCTCTCTCCCTATTTCCTCCCTCTCTCCCCTGATGTACACACATAAAAGAAGCTGTTTTGTGGTGGAGCTGATTTTAAGTACCTAACATACATGTCATGTGGGTCGGTAGATTGATCATCACATTTTAGAAGATCTTAAATATTCTATGCATGAATCTTAATCTGATGAGTAACTATCAGTTATAGATGTCGGAGAGTCAAATAAAAAGTACATTATCAAACATGTTATTCCAATAATTGTAGTCACAGTGAGCAAGAAGAGGGAGCTCCTTCACTGAAACATTCTTTGTCAATGTTCTTAATTTAAGTTTTGTGAAGCGTCACACGCATCACAAACCGCTCCCAGACGCCCACGACGAGGAGGAAATAACAGACTCCCGTCTTAAACATCCCAAACATCCACACGTGCTGCCGCGAGGATCAGCGGGTCGTAATCCGACGCCCAATCGGAAGTCTCGATTGGGCGCCGCGCGTCCTCGAGACTCGCAGGCACAGCTGGAGTGTGTGTGTGTGTGTGTGTGTGTGTGTGTATGAATGTTTGTGAATGTGGGCACGATGGGGCCGACGTCTGACTGCCGATGTGACACGGAGGGGACAAAGTTATGGCGGCTTGAAGAGCGGCATGTCTGGTCACACACACACACACACACACACACACACACACACACACAGAGTCTTTCCCCATATCTATAACCATACACAGGGTTCCTTGTGCCAGTTATGACTACGCCTGAGTCATAACTGCCAGGACTTCCTCTTCCCGTTTTAGGGGAGGGGTTGGAAACAGTGACTCACCCTTCTATACCACCAATATCTAACTATAACCCTAAACTTTATCTTTGTATCCACGGCAACCACAACTCAGCCTTCAGGGGGCGTGGCCTTCCAGAGCAAACATCTCACAAATAATAGGAAGTCTCCCGGTCTCCCTTTTTTAAAAACGTTGAGTACAAAAGCTCCGATAATTGCAGGAACACATGTAGGTTTATTAGGCCGGGTCAGTGGAAAATTAATTAAACAATCAGGTTTATTCCCCCCCCCCCCCCTCTGCCCCCCGCAGACAGGATGGCAGTGCAGCACCCTCAGTTCGAGCTGGCCGGACAGAAGCCGGGCCTCCAGGTGTGGAGGGTGGAGAGCTTCGACCTGGTGCCCGTCCCCGAGAACCTGTACGGGGGCTTTTACACGGGAGACGCCTACCTGCTCCTCAACACCATCAAGCAGCGCTCCGGGAACCTGCAGTACGACCTCCACTTCTGGCTGGGTGAGTGCGGCGAGACGGCGGTTACCGGGGAGAAATGAGCAAAGGGCAATGGAAACGGACGCTTCGAAAGATGTACTTTTTTTGGGTCTATTTTTTTAAGAGGATATTAGCATTTTTCTTATTGGTTTTTTATTCATAGTTAATTATTGTAATTTTATTTATTTTTGTTGTATATATTTTAGGATGTTTTAATTATCTTATATAAAGTGTCTTGAGTATTTCAAAAAGCGCTATATAAATTGAATGCTTTATGATTATTATTATTATTATTTATTTTTTCCTTCTTTGATTATTTGCTTTTTATAAAATCAAATTAAAACTTTACACAAGAACTCTAAAAGATTTTAGAGAGGGAATTAATTTAACTAATAAAAAGATATATTCTTGTGAGAATAGCGTCTACAGAATAGGATTCTACTTCAAGGCAAAGCAGTGAAAAAAATTATGTTTAAAGTAAAAAGAGACACACATTTGTTAATCTATTAAAAAAAAAGTTCTACAGTATATATGTTTTTTACTTTTTGACAATAAATAAATCCTTTGAAAGTAAGGAAGAATAAAAGAAATGAAGCATGCATCTGGCCAAGTCTGGCCACAAGGAGAAATTAAATATAAAGTAAATGTTTAAGCAATTAATTAAGTAAAAATAATAAGAAAAATAATAAGGAAAAAACAACAACAATCAGGCCGTCAGGGGCCACATAAAATGACGTGGCGGGCCGGATTCAGCCCCCGGGCCTTGTGTTTGACACATGTGCCCTAGACAGACCATAACAAACATAAAACAATAACAAACAGTACAGGATAAGACACACTACGACAGTGGCCCCTTTATAATCCAATAAAACGTGATAAACATGTAGATTACTCTCTCTGGTGCGTCACCATCGAAGCAGCATTTAAGAGCTCTAGATGTCGAGGTCCAGCTCCAGGACTCGCTTGAGGCTGTTCACGTCCTTCATACAGACGCAGGTGGTCTGAACACCAAGAACATGCAGCTTTACGTCAACGATTTACAAAAATAAACAAAACTTCCTTCGAGATCATCCAGTGTGATTTGTTTGACCTCAGAAGGAGGATCCTTTTCTAAACCCATTAAGGAGAATTTCTTCTTCCAGCCACGTTGACATGGTTTTCACTGGACAGATGACGACATCAGGGTCATTTAAAAACTATATATAATTATTTAGATTTTACAAATGAACTAGACATGACTTTGAGGATACAATACAGAGGGAAAGGAGAAAGTACAGGGTAAAGAATAAAATAAATTAAATAAATAAAATAAAATAAATTAAATACAAATTAAATACAAATTAAATAATAATAATAATAATAATAATAATAATAAAATGAATTAAATAAATAGAAAAACCACAGCAAATATCTTGCTTGTATCATCAAATCAAGTCAGCATCGGTACCAGTGTGTGACCAAAGTAATTTTCACTTTTAAATCCAAATCCAAATTGACGTCTGGGGTCACGCTGGTATTCGGAGCAGCCGTAACATAAAGATCCGTCCTGACTGGATCCCTTTTTTGTAATTTGTTTAATGATTTCGCTAAAAGCAAATAGGAAAACAAGAAGCTGAGTCGTGTATTCTGGTTATTGATTTTGTTTTTTTCATTTGATTGATTAATGGAAACGGCAATTACCAATAAACCAATACATGTGACATCCCCACACGCTGCTGAGCATCTGTGTGCGACCAGAAATAGAAGAGCGTTGCATGTATTAAAGCGTCTGCGGTTCCTCCGGTGCAGGAGATTTCTGCAGCCAGGATGAGCGCAGCGCGGCGGCCATCTTTACGGTCCAGATGGACGACTTCCTGGGGGGGAAACCCATCCAGTACCGCGAGGTCCAGGGACACGAGTCCAAGACCTTTCTTGGCTACTTCAAGTCTGGAATCACATACATGGTAAGACGCCACGTTTATGGCTGCAAGACATCCTCATACATGGAATAAGTTTATGTTTATGGCAGGTGTGATCTGTTTACTGACACGTTTTTGGTTATATTTTGTCATATTTTAAAACATAAAGATGCATTTTATCGTTCGCACTCCATTCGAATAGAAGAGCCAGTCGGTTATGACGCTATTATTTAGTAAATTAGCTATTATCGATAATTTTTGTTATTTTTACCGAACGTGAAGCGAGTTATTTTGCATTCAAACTCAACTCCTGTCTCACAGAAAGGGGGCGTGGCCTCCGGGTTCAAGCACGTGGTCACCAACGAGGTGGTCGTGCAGCGGCTGCTCCAGGTCAAAGGTCGCCGCTCGGTCCGGGCAACGGAGGTGACGGTCAGCTGGGACAGCTTCAACCAGGGAGACTGCTTCATCCTGGACCTGGGGGCTGTGAGTCACACGGATTTAGGGACGCATAGGAGGACACCTGTCGAGGACTGTGGGTGAAGTGTTCTCACCTGGTTGTAAAACGCTCAATATTCCCATCTGCCCTCCTCCTCGCCGCTCAGGAGATCTACCAGTGGTGCGGCTCCCAGAGCAACCGCTTCGAGAAGCTGAAGGCCACCCAGGTGGCCAAGGGTATCCGTGACAACGAGCGCAGCGGCAGGTCCAGGGTTTACGTGTGCGACGAGGGGGCGGAGAGAGAGAAGATGGCCGAGGTGAGATCGGGAGGGAACCGGCGAGGGACAGATGAAGTCTCTCAAGCCGAGTCGTGGGTTTTCAAACTCCAAGCTGCTCCCGTCCTCAGGTGTTGGGCCCGAAACCGGATCTTCCCGCCGGGGTCTCTGACGACATCAAAGCCGACGCTTCAAACAGGAAGATGGCCAAACTCTACAAGGTGGGACAACGCCACACACACACACACACACACACTGTCTTTCTCTCTTTAAAATGGGGAGACTGTGGGTCAGTCTTTCAATCAAGGGGTTGGCGGTTCAATCCCCGCCTTTAGTCCATGTGTCCTTGAGCAAGACACTTGACCCTGAAGTGCTCCCCGGTGTGTAACATGTAAACTGTCTTTGAGTATCTTGAAAAGCGCTACATGGATTATTATTATGAATAAATGTCTCTCATTTTTTAGTTTTCCAAGTTAGAATTAAAGATACAGAAATACATATAACTCTATAAATCTGTAACTGTTTGGGGTTTTGTTTTAAATTTTAGATCAGGTAAAAAATGTGTTAAAATCCACTTTAAAAGTTGCTGTTATCGTGGTTGTTTGGTCACTGTATGAAATATGTGTATATAGTATATATATACAGTATATATATATATATGTGTGTGTGTGTGTGACAGTTACACAACCTCCAAACCACTGAATGTAAAGTTCTGGATACCCCAACTTCCCTGAGGTGGTATTATTCTTCACTCCTGTGTTTGCAAAATCAATCAAAATGATTTAAGATATTTAAAAAATAAAAAAATAAAAAATCCACTTAAGAAAATCGGTTTATTTACAAACCACGAAACATGGCATCGCAATCCAAACGTGGCAGAACTTCACGGCTCCACTTATTGATAATTGACAGCGTATTTCTACGGCGGCTGACGTTTACCAGGCGGTAAAAACAACTTTCTCCCAACGACCTCTTCTTCTTTTTCCCCGGTGCAGGTGTCCAACGCCAACGGGGACATGGCCATCGCGCTGGTGGCCGCCGAGAACCCGTTCGCCCAGAGCGCCCTGGAGTCCGGCGACTGCTTCATCCTGGACCACGGCTCCGACGGGAAGATCTTCGTCTGGAAAGGTCGGCGCGGCGTCGGTTGATTTTAGTCCTCTTTGACCATTTCTCTGAGAAACTGTCATTTTGGGGGATCTGAGCTGTGGCGGGAGCTTTTTGGGCGTTAGGGTTCGTGTTTGATTCGGAAGTTAAAGGTGCAATGTTGGCATTCGTCCATTAGGGGTGATAAGGAGCAACGTTTTTATGTGGGGAGTTTCATTCGAAGAAGGCTTCAAACAAACATACAACTGTGCTTATAAGTACACTTTTATTGGGCAACTTTTAGAGCCACGCAGCTGTTTCCACAATCTTTTCATCTGGAAGAGAATCGTTCGAAAACGTCAAACTATCTATTCTTTTCTTTTTCAATATCCCCAATTATTTGAAAATGGGATATTCTTTCCTTTTGTCGTCATATAAGTGTAAAAATATTTGTTTCAAGTTTAAACATCACTCGTTTAAGAGAATAGACTTTTTTTGTATTATCAACCTTTATTTGCAGGGTCATGGAAAACCTGGAAAAGTCATGGCATTTTAAAATAGTTATTTCCAGACCTGGAAAAGTCCGTAACAAAAAAATCCAAAAAGTTTTGGAAAACGAATGGAAATTTGCTATATTCACATGTTCATTTACGCTGAGTTTTAAATAATTAATATGCTTTTAAAAGAATGACGGTCAAAATATAAGCAAGCATACGCTCTCATACATTCAATTTTAAATTCACTTTATTTTGTATAGCCCAATATCACAAATTACAAATTCCCCACAGAGGACTTTACAACCTGTACACATACGACATCCCTGACCTTTGATCTCACATCGGATCAGGAAAAATACCTTTCACGAGGAAGAAAAGTGAAGAAACCTTATATTCTTCCTTGATTCGAATCCTCCTCACCCCTCCGCGGTCCTCCCTTCCCTTCCAGGCCAAGACGCCAACATGGACGAGCGAAAGGAGGCGATGAAAGCGGCGGACGAGTTCATCGAGAAGATGGGTTACGCCAAACACACGCAGGTCCAGATCCTGCCGGAGATGGGCGAGACGCCGCTCTTCAAGCAGTTCTTCAAGAACTGGCGCGACCGAGAGCAGACGGTGGGGATGGGCGTGGCCTACATCGCCAACAGCATCGCCAACATCGAGAAGGTGGCGTTCGACGCGGCCGGCCTGCACGACTCGGCCGCCATGGCCGCCCAGCACGGCATGGTGGACGACGGCACGGGAGAGAAGCAGGTGGGGAGACGTGAGATAAGAGGGCTCAGCTGCTGTTACCGCCCCCTTCCTGTAGGGGGTGCTCACGCTCTCACGTTTTCAAGAGTTCACGTGCTAATTATGACAATTACACACAAATGTGTAATAACAGGGTTCACACGGTCATGGAAAACCTGGAAAAGTCATGGGAATGTGTTATATTCATATGTTTATGCAGTTTGATTAAAAGAATAGAACATTTCTGTCAATATTTATTCTTTTAATCAAACTATTCTCTCTCGTTCACGTGTGTTATTTAAGGTGGATACTCGTGTATACACGGAGATTTCAAAAATGTTTGATCATGGAAATTTGTTATATTCATATGTTCATTTATGCAGCTTGATTAAAAGAATATTTATATATATATTTATTCTTTTAATCAAGCTATTCTCTCTCGTTCACGTGTGTTATTTAAGGTGGATACTCGTGTTTACACGGAGATTTCACAAAATGTTTGATCATGGAAATTTGTTATATTCATATGTTCATTTATGCAGCTTGATTAAAGGAATATTTATATATTATTTCAAACTATTCTCTCTCGTTCATGTGTGCTATTTAAGGTGGATACTCGTGTATACACGGAGATTTCACAAAATGTTTGCCGATGGAAATTTGGTTTAAAGTCCTGATAAATCCATCAGTCAACATGTGTATGAACCCTGGGGTCAGAGCGAATGAAGTGATGACATCTTTGGATGAACAAGTAATTACATTTTTGTATTCTTCTTCTACTTCTTCTTCTTGACAGATCTGGCGCATTGAGGCGTCCGACAAGGTGCCGGTGGACCCGTCCACACACGGACAGTTCTACGGCGGAGACAGCTACATCATCCTGTATAACTACAGCCACGGGGGACGCCAGGGACACATCGTCTACATGTGGTGAGGTCACCGGGGACACTCGGTCTCAAACGAGTGTAATTGAACGTAACGTTAGCATTAGTGTTTGATTCGGAAGTTAAAGGTGCAATGTGGGCATTCGTCCACTAGGGGTGCTGAGGAGCAATGCTTTTATGTGGGGAGTTTCATTAGAAGAAGGCTTCAGATGCAGAACATACAATCGTTTCTTTAAAAATATATATATTATGAATTGTTAGAAATAAAATACGAATAATTTTAAACTTTAAAAACAGGGTTTACAAAGTGCTCCACAGAGAATCAAGGCAAAACAAATGGATTAGAAAAATACGAATACGAAATAAAGAACAACGGACAAACTAAAATGTTTATTTTAAAAGAATGATGCTCAAAATATAAGCCGGCATACGCTCTCATATATTCAATTCAATTCAGTTCATTTTACATAGCCCAATATCACAAATTACAAATTCCCCTCAGAGGGCTTTACCATCTGTACGCATACGACATCCCTGACCTTTGACCTCACATCGGATCAGGAACAACACCCCAAAAAATAGAAAAAAAACTTTTACAAGGGAAACAAGTGAAGAAACCTTCAGGAGAGCAACAGAGGAGGATCCCTCTCCAGGATGGACAGATGAATAGACGTCATGTGACCAGAAGGAGTCATTACAGAGTTACATAATACTTCAGTGAATATGACAGAGTGTATGAATAGTTGGTAGTCGGCATGGACCACGATCCAGAGCTCCGTGATCCATCAGGCAGATGGAGGTAGAGAGGATGTACATGTTATTATTTTAATTTAAGGTTATTTACTGTATGCTTTGGAATCCTCATTGTTAGTCTAAATATTACATTTTCTCACTTTTTCACGTGTGCACCGAGATTTCACAAAATCTTTGGTCATTGAAATTCGGTTTAAAGTCGTGGAAGTAATCCATCGGTCAACATGTGTCTGAACCCGGTGCTTGACCTTGAACCGAGGCCCTCCGGAGCCCCTTCGTCTCTCCAGTGCGATGACGATGTGTTCTCGCCGTCTCACCAGGCAGGGGGCGGACTCCAGCCACGACGAGATCGGGGCCTCGGCGATCCTCGCCGCCCAGCTGGACGACGAGCTGGGCGGCGGCCCCGTGCAGGTGAAGCGACCCGCGGCTCCTTTCTCGACGGCTTCTTTCCATCTTCATCTCATCCGTCACCTTCTTTTTCTGATCTCCTTTACATCCTCTTACCCTTTATGCTCTCCCTGATGCCCCGCCCCCTCCTCCTGATGCCCCGCCCCCTCTCCTCCACACTGCTGCCGCTGCGTCTGTCCCGCTTGGGTTTCCGAACTTTTTTTCCGTCTCCAGGTTGTCGGTGCTCCTATAACCACTCAGGTATTCTCCCGACTCTCCTCGCTCCTCCTCCTCCTCTTCTTCACAAAAGGACTCGCTGTGTGATTTTCTTTCATTTTCTTCTCGAAAAAAGAAAGAAAAAGGGTCGTCACGTCCAATCAGATTTGAAGTGAAACCGTCTCGGTCGGAAAAGAAAAACACAAACAAGACATTCCGATGTGGATGTTAATGCCCCCCCCCCCCCCCCCCCCCCTCCACATACACAACAGACACATGTGAGTCTTGCACTTCACTCCTCATGTGTGTTTTACACTTGCACGCACAACCTTCATGTGTATGCTGTGTGTAGATAGATAGATAGATAAATACTTTATTAATCCCCAAGGGGAAATTTGTCGTAGCAGTAGCACCACCAATAAACTAAACACACGAGAATAAAATATAAAATATAAAAAACAGGGATGAAAGATATAGATGTATACAAGAAGTATACAAAGTAAAATATAAAATAAAATATATATGTATATATACAACATATATGCATACACAATACACAGTACAATACTAATGACAAATTAAATTAAATATTAAAATATTAAAAATAGACAGTGTGTGTTTCAATACAGTGAGGACATCCAGTCTGGAAACATCTGCAGCTGTGTGTGTGTGTGTGTGTGTGTGTGTGTGTGTGTGTGTGTGTGTGTGTGTGTGTGTGTGTGTGTGTGTGTGTGTGTGTGTGTGTGTGTGTGTGTGTGTGTGTGTGTGTGTGTGTGTGTGTGTGTGTGTGTGTGTGTGTGATGTTTCGCTGCTCTCGCTGTCAAACTAAGAGAGCAGCCGTCCGTCCGGCATGCGCCGAAACCAATTTCTGTGCTCACAGTTTGCAGAACGCATCTTTAATTCACTCGTTATCGTCTCGACGTCACGGGGAGAAAACAAGAGAGTTGAGCACGAAAAGCAAAATGACACCACTTTGGTTTATTTGATAAGAGACATTAGCACATTAACACGCAGATGTCACAAAATAAACCTAAAAACATAACATTACATACACATTGTTTATAAAATATTGAAATTTTTCAATGGGTGCACAAACAATTCATCGTGAGAGTCGTGAGTGTCCTCATTCAGGAGACTCTTAGATAGTCAAGTACTAACAAGACATGAGACACAGAGGCTCACAAACTAAATACAATAAAGAAAAACTCTGCTAAAATGGACAGAATAAAAACATCCATAGAACATAAAAGCCTGCAGAGGAAATGAAATATAGAAATCAGACAACAGCCAAACAACAACAAAAGACATCATGCAGGTGGTCGGCCAGCAAAGTCAAGACACACTCAGAGGAAAGGTCTTTTATTTTGAAGAAAACAACGCAATAAAAGTCTAAAAAGATTGTTAAAATCATGCTTGGCCTTTTGGAAGATCACAAAACAACAATAGAGCTTCTGTGCTATGAAGAGATGAAGTCCTGCTGACCACCACACGGAGTCTCACGTCACACACGCTGCTCATGAGTTCAGGAGGAGAGTCGGTGTCTCTCCCAGCCCTGCGCTGCCCCCTTGTGGCCGTATCCGGGTCATGCAGCCGGGGATCCGTCCGATGTGACGTCGTAAACAAAACCATCTCATCTCTCCCGTCGTGTGTGTGTGTGCCAGGTGAGGGTGGTGCAGGGCAAAGAGCCGGCCCACCTGATGAGTCTGTTCGGAGGCCGGCCCATGGTGGTGTACAAGGGCGGCACGTCCCGAGAGGGGGGGCAGTCGGCGCCCGAGGAGACGCGACTCTTCCAGGTGCGCTCCAACTCGACGGGACACACCAGAGCCGTGGAGGTAAGAAGAAGAAATGAAAATGTGACGTAATGACACATGGCGGCATCCGCCTTCTGACCGCAGCATCAGCACCGGTCTGCCAACGAGCGATGAAACCCGAGCCTGGCGCGCCTCCTCCCGCTGTGCCGAGGAGTTCCGGTGGAACGGGCGAACACACGCCGGAGTACAATCACCCCGAAGTACTCACTAGTTTAATCCGCTGCTGAAAATAGTCCCCGGCAAAAGGCGCTATTTATTTATTTCTATTTCAGTAGGAAGTCAATCGTGACCAGCTGATCTTGGAAATTAACGAGACTTGAAAGGCTTTTTAAATTTTTATAAATTGGATAAACTTTTTTACAACAAAGGGAAATATATATAAAAACTTTATCTACAAGTAGAATATATATATATATATATATATATATTTTTTACGATTACAACCGGTACCGTGTCCACACATTATGGTCTGTGTGCCGCACAACACGAACTATAAAGGTGCATTTTTGTGTCTTTATTACGCAAACAAAACCAAAAAAAGTTTTGAGAGCAAATTTCTCGTTTGTAAGTAAATGAATTGAAAAATTTAATTAAATATAACCAGAATTTGTTGCTGCAAATCAAAAATCTCTCCAAAATAAAAACATTTGCTCTCAATTTCTTTTGTTTTTTAGTAATAAAGACAAAAATCACAAACACTCGATTTAAGAAACTTGCAGTAAAAGTTCAAGAATTTAAAAAACGAAGAAAAAAATGCATTTGGTAACATGCACGTTAACCCATGCCCCCCCCCGCAGCTCGACGCGGCGTCATCCAACCTGAACTCCAACGACGCTTTTATTCTGGTGACCCCCGGCGGCTCCTTCCTGTGGATGGGCGTCGGCGCCAGCGACGCCGAGAAGCACGGAGCCCAGCAGATGTGCGACATCCTGGGGGTGTCGGCCTCGGAGCTGTCCGAGGGAGGAGAGACCGGTGAGGGACGCAGGATAACGCGCGTGTGTGTGTGTGTCATCCATATTAAAACAAGAAGACTGTGGTTGCGTCATCCCTTACGATGTCATCACAGCTCAAGAAGAAACTGAAAACTGAATTATTTTACTCGGTGTACAACCTTTTCCGACGCGGCAGTATCGAGACACGCGTTGGATTCGGTTACCTTCGGCACTTTTTACCCTTTTAAAGTCCAGAATAACGGAGAGATGTGTAACTGTCGTCCTCACAGACGAGTTCTGGGAGGCTCTTGGAGGAAAGGCGGACTATCGCACTTCCACCCGACTCAAGGACAAGATGGACGCTCACCCACCGCGACTCTTCGCCTGCTCCAATAAGACTGGAAACTTCATCGTAAGTCTTTTTTTGTTTGTTTTTGTTTTCATAACAATGTGTATTTTTATAGTCACTTTCTTTAAAAAAAAATGTTTAAACTTCAAATGGTGCTCACTCCAAAAAAAGTGGGTGGAAAAGCATACAAAATTATTAAATAATGTAAATAAAATAAATAGTAAGTCTTTTTTTTAAAAGAGAAATTATCTCCCCATTACATAATTCACAGTTTGTACTTCTGCGTAGTTTTTAGGAATAGTTTTAGTTTTTTCATACAGTCACTTTCTTTTCAAAACATTTTTAAAACTTCAAATGGTGCTCACTCCAAAAAATGAAAAGAAAAAAGAGGGGGAAAAAGCATACAAAATTATTAAATAATGTAAATAAAATAAATAGTAAGTCTTTTTTTTAAAGGAGAAATTATCTCCCTGTTACATAATTCACAGTTTGTACTTCTGCGTAGTAGTTTTAGTGTTTTCATACTGTCACTTTCTTTTAAAAAGCATTTTTTTTACTTCAAATGGTGCTCAATCCAAAAAAAAAAAAAAAAAGAGGGGGAAAATGCATAGAAAATTATTTAATAATGTAAATAAAATAAATAGTAAGTTTTTTTTTTAAAGGAGAAATTATCTCCCCGTTACATAATTCACAGTTTGTACTTCTGCGTAGTTTTTAGTAATAGTTTGTGTTTTCATACAGTCACTTTCCTTCAAAAACATTTAAAAAACTTCAAATGTTGCTCACTCCAAAAGAATAAAGACAAAAGAGGGGGAAAAAGCATACAAAATTATTAAATAATGTAAATAAAATAAATAGTAAGTCTTCTTTTAAAGGAGAAATTATCTCCCGTTACATAATTCACAGTTTGTACTTCTGCGTAGTTTTTAATCATAGTTTTAGTGTTTTCATACAGTTACTTTCTTTTAATTTTTTTTTAAAAACTTCCAATGGTGCTCACTCCAAAAAAAGAACAGAAAAGAGGGGGAAAAAGCATACACAATTATTAAATAATGTAAATAAAATAAATAGTAAGTCTTTTTTTGAAAGGAGAAATTATCTCCCGTTACATAATTCACAGGTTGTACTTCTGCGTAGTTTTTAGTCATAGTTTTAGTGTTTTCATACAGTCACTTTCCTTCAAAAACATTTAAAAAACTTCAAATGTTGCTCACTCCAAAAGAATAAAGACAAAAGAGGGGGAAAAAGCATACAAAATTATTAAATAATGTAAATAAAATAAATAGTAAGTCTTCTTTTAAAGGAGAAATTATCTCCCGTTACATAATTCACAGTTTGTACTTCTGCGTAGTTTTTAATCATAGTTTTAGTGTTTTCATACAGTTACTTTCTTTTAAATTTTTTTTTAAAACTTCCAATGGTGCTCACTCCAAAAAAAGAACAGAAAAGAGGGGGAAAAAGCATACACAATTATTAAATAATGTAAATAAAATAAATAGTAAGTCTTTTTTTGAAAGGAGAAATTATCTCCCGTTACATAATTCACAGGTTGTACTTCTGCGTAGTTTTTAGTCATAGTTTTAGTGTTTTCATACAGTCACTTTCTTTTAAAAACATTTTTAAAACTTCAAATGTTGCTCACTCTAAAAGAATAAAAGACAAAAGAGGGGGGAAAAGCATACAAAATTATTAAATAATGTAAATAAAATAAATAGTACGTCTTCTTTAAAAGGAGAAATTATCTCCCCATTACATAATTCACAGTTTGAACTTCTCCTTCTCCTCCAATCAGATTGAGGAGGTACCCGGCGAGATGACCCAGGACGACCTCGCCACCGATGATGTCATGATCCTGGACGCCTGGGATCAGGTACGGTAGCTCTTCCGTGCGGAGGCAGAGCAGAGTCACCGCAACCAACAGGAACAAAAGTGTTTAAAACTCCGCCATTTCTCCCAGGTGTTCGTCTGGATCGGACTCGAGGCCCAAGAGGAGGAGAAGACGGAGGCGATGGCGTCCGGTGAGGACGTCTGGGAGCTTTACGTTCGGATGCAATCGCGCATTTTCGATTCTGCTCGTTCAACAAATACACGTTATTATTATCCCGATCGGGCACTGACGCTGGTGTTTTTCCTCGTTTTCCTCAGCGGCCCGTTACATCGAGACGGACCCGGCCAACCGGGACCGCCGGACGCCCGTCGTCAAGATCAAGCAGGGCTACGAGCCGCCCACCTTCACCGGCTGGTTCCTGGGCTGGGACCACGAGTACTGGACCAGCGACCCCCTGGAGCGCGCCATGGCCGAGCTGGCCCTGTGAGACTCTCACCTCCCCCCCAATCAATCAGCCCTTTGACCTTTGACCCCCACTTCGCCACAAACTGCTTCTTTTTTTGCCGCCAATGCGCCCAGAAAACCTTTTAAAGCTTTTTTGATTTGATGTTTTTTTTCAGGCTCCTGGTTGATGTCGTGTTTTAGTTCACTTGGTCTCTCGACCAATAGAAATAGAGCTTGAGCAGAGGCTCAGGCTGCTTGTAGGGTTAGCACTTAACAGTTTGCGATTTTTATTGAAGTACATTTATTTTATATACAGGTGGACCGAGTCCAACAGTCTTGGCGTGTTGCAACATCAGAAAAGACGTTGCCATGGAAACACAATCAATGCCTTAATATTTGTTCCTCTGGTTTCCTGCTTTTTTAATTATTTCTTTTAATATAAAGATTCCGTTTCAGTTCTAGAGATCGGTTGTCTCCAGTTATCTCACAATATTTATTATTTTTTATACACAACAGCCTTATGTCCAGGAAAGCTTGTGATGATGTAATCGCCAACAGGAACCCAACGCTTCGCCGCTTTTCAGTCCAGACGTGTCGTCCTCCGCGGCGCTTCCTGACGTTAGAATTTCAATAAAAACGTGTCACGTGTTTCAAACACCGATCCCAAAAGAATAATAAAAAAACAGACAAAAATGGTTTTGGACAGCGTCTTTATTTCAAGTTCTAAGTAGCGTCATGTCAGGATAAAACTAAAGTAACTATGTAAAAAATAATACAGATGTGTATAAGACAACGCAACGAGCAGAAAGAACGATTATTCTTTCAACGCCAACGGAGAAGAAAAGTGACGGGACACGAATCTTTGGCTCCACCCATCTCAGAGGTCAAACTCTTGACCCCACATCCCTCGATATAAAGCTGGAGCAAACGGAAGACCCAAACCCCGATGTAACGCAACTCAAATAAATAAAATGATGTAACAGATTTAGTATTTTACAAAGACATACATCCACAGTGCTACTTTAAAACACAAATTATTTATCTAAATGTATTTATATATATATAAATGTATATCTATCCATATATATAAATGTATTTATATACACATTTATATAAATGTATTTGTACACATATATATGTATATACATACACATACAATGATATATATATTGACTACTGTATAGATACACATAGTAACACTCGAGTCAGGCTCACACTAGTATATACATTAACTTATTGTCCTTTCCATGTCAAAAGGAGGACACATGTAACAACTACAATATAGTGTTTAATACGAAGAGGTCTAACTATTTGGCTTGTTTACACCTAGAAAGAGCACACATGATAAAATACTGTTGCTCGTTTGAATTTCATATGCATAGAAACGTGATATTTGGCTGTGAGATGAATGGATGGCAGTGAGTTAAGGCTCCTGGCAGAACGGTGTGAGATCAATGAACCGTATATATAGATATATACACACGTGTATGAAGAGAACGCATACTGTAAACATGTACAAGTAATATCCAAAAAGTAATCCAAAAGTATTGGCAACTGGATAAAAGATGTAGTGTGTGTGTGTCTTTTCATACTCCAATTCAATAATGGCACAAATTATAATAAAACTTCTACAAAGCCAACAGAAGATAGACTAAGAAGGCAGGAAGTTAAAAAATACAAAACAATAAAAAAAAAATGGATGTAAATTTGGATGTAGCGCATTGAAACGCCAAAAGCTCTTTGAGTAAAAATAGAGCGCACCTTTTGTAATTCATGTGTTTAGTTTTTTTTTATTAATCTTAACAATTCACCGGTAAGTGACCGGTAAGGGGGCGTCGGCCTATCGAAAAGCAAAAAATTAACCGAAACTGACATCCTGAGACTCCTCCCCCTTCTCTATTTAATGAAGCCCCTCATCATCTCCAGCGGCAGCGGGAAGATGATGGTGGAGTTCTTCTCGGCGGCGATGGTGCTGAGGGTCTGAAGGTAGCGCAGCTGCAGGCCGGACGGGGACTCGGCGATCACCAGCGACGCCTCCTTCAGCGCCCGCGACGCGTTCATCTCGCCCTCCGCCGCGATCACCTGGAGGAGGACAAATAAATATGATCGCCTTAGCTTTAAAAAAAATGTAAAAAAAATCCTGCGCTTTTATTTTGAAGGGTGTTAAACGTCCTCCCCCGTTCGAGTCGACGCGACCTCCGTACCTTGGCTCTGGCCTCGCGGCTGGCCTCGGCCTCGGCGGCCATTGCTCTCTGGAGCTGAACGGGCAGCTTGACGTCTTTGATCTCCACCCGCTCCACCTTGATGCCCCAGTCGTCCGTGGCGTCGTCCAGCGTGGCCTGAGGGGGCGAGAGGTCGACGCGCTCTTAGAAAGTTTTCGGGAGCCTCTGCTGAACACGTGGTTATGTTCAAAACTCTTTCCCCTGACAAAGCAAACTATCCTGCTGTTTTACATTTGTCCAGCAGGTGGCGCTCCACCTCAGCCCATCACAAACGCTGTAAGCCTCGTCGTCCTGCAGTGTTTACGGGTTCATTTCACTTCTATGCATCAAGTCAAACAGATTGGCGCGTTTAGTCAGCGCCGCTTTGTTCTTCCTGTACTTAATGACAATCAGGCAGACTGTGAAAACATTACGTTAAAAAGGTCGGACGCTACAGTCTGCGCGGCACGCCACCGCGTTTACGCACGTGGTGGCGTCAAAACCCCCCAGAACGACACACAGGAGGCGGAGCATCGGTGAGGGGGCGTGGCTTAACTCCGTGGAAACAGTTATCATTTCCTTCATCCGCCACGGAAGAACTAACCACCAGTTCTATGTTATACACGTTGTGGAAATCCCACAAACGTCGGAACATCCAACGCCCTCGTGTTCGGGTTCATAACAATAATATCATACAGACATATATATATATAATGTATATTTATACATAACATCACCTGTAGGCTCTGTGACTTTGCATGGACTCTACTCACGTGAACAATTTGCAACGCTTTTGGTGTGAGCGCACCTTAAGAACCCTGTCGTTAGACGTGTTTTTGGAAGCATATTAGCACATATTAACACATATTAGCACATATTAGCGCATATTAGCGCATATTAGCACATATTAGCGCATATTATCGCATATTAGCGCATATTAGCACATATTAGTACTAGCGTGCCGCATTGGATCCCTCTGGCCGCCTCACCTGCATGCTGTGTGCGATCTCTTCGCGGTCGGACAGGATCTCCGCCAGGTTCTTGGTGCCCAGGACGTTCCTCAGGGTGGTCTGGGCCAGCAGCCGCGTGGCGGCGTCCGCGTTCGTGATGTTGGCCACGGCCAGAGTGGCGTCCTGGACCCGGTAGTACACCACGCCGTCCACGCTCACCGTCACGGAGTCTTTGGTCAAAACCTGCAGAGACGGCGGGAAAGCAATCGAAGAAAAAAAAAAAACAGGCACAAATTGTTTAGCAATTACAATTAACTTGACGTCCTTTGAACGCCACACGGTGTTCGTGTCACGTGATTGGAAGCGTGCGTGCGTGTGTGTGTGTGTGTGTCGTACCTCCTGGGGGGGGATGTCGAAGGTGATGGTGCGCATGTCCACGTTGATGAAGCTGTCGGTGCACGGCAGGATTAAGATCAGCCCTGCGGGGGGAAAACCACGAGGAACGCAAACAGTTAGCGAACAAAGACTAAAGCCCCGGTAAACACAATAATGAGGCGGCGTCTTCGCAAATCTTTTGAAAACACCGGGATGAATGGGATGCTGGCGCGGCGCCGCGGCGAGCGCTCTCCCCGTAAAGACCGCAGCTGTGCCGACAGCGAAAGGCAAAGCCGCGGCTTTCGCGGGAGGCGGTGCTTCCGAGTCGCGAACGATCGAATTAGCGCATTAAACGACGGCGGCGCGTGGCCAGAGCGGAGCAGACGCGTGCGAGAGGTGCGTGTGTGTGCGATCATTTAGCGAACATTAATGCCCACGCCAGTAGAAGAAAAGAAAAAAAGAGGAAGAAGAGACGAGCGGGGCCTGCACTTCCTGTCAGGATGGTGTGTTTTTTAAGATGGGGGAAGATTAAAGCCATCTGCTCACAAGGGGGGGGGGGGGGGAGACAACAGCAGTCGCGCCTCGTTTGGCGTTTTCCGTCATGACATTTCCAGCAGTCACAACAATTTCTTCGGTTCCCGTCAGACGAGAGAAGAAGAAGAGGAAGAAGAGGACGAGGCCTCCGTTGCTCTCAGGCGTAAACAACTTGTGGCGACGCAGCGGGGAACGAATCCACGGATGAGCATCCTGGAAAAGTCCCGTTAGCAACAAACATCTCTGTTCATGGCAGAAGGGGGCGTGGCCACAAGAGGCAAAGTGTTTTATGAGAAACTATCCCAGCAAGACGGGTTTTAAACTGAAGTACATATGCAGGGAAACGCCCCGAGTCGTTGCAGCGTGAGGGCGAGCGGCGTTACGGGGGGGGGGGCTAAAGGCTAAATTCAGCTCTACCATTGGTTCCTCCGGCTCCTCAGGAACGTGAAGTTGGCAGGCGGAGAGCTATAATTACTCCACGCCGTCCCTAAGCACTCTGAGGAGTCACATTGCAGCATTTTGAGGAGGACACTGTGTTTGTTTGTGTGTTTTTTTTTTATAGATCCCACAAAACAAGACATCCAAAACAGATGAAAAGACAGCGAGTTAGGAGACGCACGCAGATTATTTCTCGTGGGAGTCTGTCATTATTATTTTTTTACTTAAACAAATCCAACGCCTCTCAAAACACACGTCTCATCACCGAGAATAGAATGATTAAATCGCTCAGACCTTGAACGTAAACAGAAATATGGCCCTGTGGACTGGGGAGCCAATCGAAACCTGTGGATAACCTTGGAGGCGGGGCTTCTTCTTCTTGGCATTATTAGGCCGACATATTCTTCTCCACTGCTAATTCTGTACTTGTGATTTGTATTTGACCCGCCGATGGGTGGGAGAGTATCGTAGCCCCCCCCCTCCCCTCCCGTGAGATACATCCCACGCAAAAAAATGTCAGTATTATCATTCTGGCTTTCGGCAGGTTGACACTCGCATCTCGACTTCTTCCCGCCGGATTAGCGTGAGGTTTAGCGCAGACATCCACGTCACCCTCCAGGTTGAATTGTTATAACATGTTCGTTAGGTCTCAGCTGTTCTTGGTGTCGAGTGTCAAACGCAGAATGTGTATAAGGTCACAACGGCGTCACATCCAGATGTCGGGCCTCAGAGCCGCCGGCACGCCGGGTGACCCTCCAGTCTGTTCTTTTAAGAGTGTTCACTCTTTCATGGAGCGAACGCGTCTTTCATGAAATGCAACCGCAGATTGAGAATACAGAATTTGGATGCTATACAAACAGTATCTGATATGTGAAAACACACGATCTATGAAACTTGTGTTTACATGATGTGACATGTAGAGAGTCCTTGGAGGAACCACTCACTATAAATTGGTTTTAAAAAATTAAAAAAACAGGTTGAACTAGAACGAGCACTTGGTAAAGCGCATACCTTCGCATATCACAAGATTGGGCATTGAATTATGAACATTTTGGCATTAGTTGCATGCCAATTGGATAAAAATGTACCGTGCTATGGTAAAAAGAAGATTTTGACCTTTCCATGACCTTTGACCTTTGACCCGATCGATCCCAAAATCTAATCAAATGGTCCCCGGATAATAACCAATCATCCCACCAAATTTCATGCGATTCGGTTTAATACTTTTTGAGCTATGCGAGTAACATGCATACAAATAAATAAATACATAAATACACGGCGATCAAAACATTACCTTCCGCATTTTCAATGCGAAGGTAACTATGTGATTTAGTCCGATTGACAATCGACAAACATTGGATGATATTGAATATCGGCTATCAGTATAAGCCTCAATAAAAACTATGTATGGCTGAAAAGAACATTTTAGTACAATGATCCTAAATTTACTGGCGAGGCAACTGCCGAGTTTACTAAAGCAAGGCTGTCCACGACAGTTTATTGACCTCAATACAACCGATTGTGTGTCTCACCACTGAAGACCGTTGTGAAAAAGCCCCGGACACAAGAAGTAAATGTGTGCAGTAAAGTCTTGGCAGAGCATCTGCTGGCAAAGAGCCAAGTGTTCGTTGATCTGCGTCGATAACTCTCAGCCCCAAAAGGACCTTTACATTAAAATACATCTCATCACGAGTCTCGAGTGACGGCTCGCGATCGGATTCCACTTCAGATAAACACGTGGTCGACCTCGAGTGCACATGTTGCAGAATCAGTAACTTCTTTTAAATCACTTCTTAAAACCCATTTTTATATAACAGCTTTGAAGTGATCTAGTCTTTTTATGCAGAACTTTGGTTCCCCTTATTTAGTTAGTCTGTTTTTTATTTTCCATTTTATTTTTAATATATACATTTTAATGTGATATTGGTTTCTTGCTATTCCACTTGTTTTGCTTTGACTCTCTGTAGAGCACTTTGTAAACATTGTGTTTAAAGGTGCTTTATAAATAAAGTTATTATATTATTATTTATGTTTTGTTGTTTTTAAAGCATATTTGGGAAATAAATGACATTTTGAACATTAAAAATAAGGAACCAAAAGAGTTGGTCTCGATGCTTCACACCCGTCCACCAGGCCTGAAGAGGGCCCCGCGCCGTGTGACAGATAAAGGGCCGACGAGATACGCAGAAGATCTGGTCATGTGACCACTCAGACCCGTCTGCTCGCCGAGGTTCTACGACCTCAACTTGCCGGGGACACGTGATCGAACAATGCGTGACTGATGCACTGCACCCGATTGGAATTAAAAGAGTTGATATGATAAATAAACAGGAATTATACAACATCCACAACACTGGCATATCTGTGGTGCGTCATATTTGTATTATTGTGGTTTATGCTGCCTGATTGCCGCTTATGGTCGAGATCGTAGTCTAAATATCATCTGGGTGTAACATAGTCCAGTGGGGGCATTCAGACACTTGAACCCTGTTTAAAAGGAGGAAAGTATGTCACTACTGTATTGATATGGTGATATTTTGGAAGTTTTGTGAGGTCCTGGGACATGGATGTCGTATGTGTACAGATTATAAAGCCCTCTGAGGCACATTTGTAATTTGTGGGCTATACAGAATAAACTGAATTTAATTGAATATCAGATTACATCTTTCCTTATGTTGTCTGTTCTTGTTTTTTAAGGCCATGTTACAGTTAAGTGATTCTGAACTGACTGTTCTATTACTTTAATTGACCAACTCGGTCATTATATCCATAAAATACTATGTAAATATTGAGTGAAAGGATCAAAAGCAAACCCTACGATATCATTACCATATTGATAAAAGGTCAACAATATCATATTTGATGGTGTATTAAAAAAATAAGATGAAAATCCTGACCTGGGCCTTTGGCTCCTCCTCGCAGGATGCGCCCCAGGCGGAAGATAATGGCTCGCTCATACTCCTTCACAATCTGTGAACAACACAAACACACGGCTGGTGTACAAGTCTGGTCTTTCTCTTATTCAACAGAATACATGTCATTGGATATGCTAAAATAAAATAAAAAGCCACGGAACAAATCACACCGATCACTCAGGATACTTTTTATAAAAGTAAACGAGTCAAATAATGTTAAATAAATACACCCGCGCTAGCTTTGCTTGCAACGGGGTCAATAAACACCGGAGCTGACCTTGATGCACATCCATATGGAGATGGGTAGAGTCAGCAGCATGAGAAGGATGGAGAAGCTGATCAACACCCAGCCACAAAAGCCAATCTCGTATTCTGAATTCTCCAAAGCTGAGGGGAAGAAGACAAATACATCCGTGGGAATACCTCGATGGACACAGAATTTGACACATGTGCAAAACAGCGGTTCAAAAAAGATAATTCGGATGCTAAGAGCACACAAATCTAATCCAATCACGCATCAGAGCAGCGTTCATCCATCTCTAAATGAACCCCTTTTGTAAATGTGTATGATTCACCTCCACCCACACATACCACACAATCACTTCTTTTAGGCACTTGTTCGCAGCGTTTCACTAGGTCAGGTCAAAGGTCAGACATGCACTGGATGAATGAGAGCCCTACCTTCAACATCGTGTACAGAGAGTGGACCTACAGACAAAGTAATCAGTCAGACTTACGGGAACGTTGCAGGAGTTAGGCAGAGCTCAATAACGGATACAAAGATCTGATAGCGCTTACTGCTTTTCAAAATAAATTAAAGAAATGGAGGCAGGTTCCCAAAATGTCAATGTTTCTGAAATTAACTCCCTTATGTCACTTGTCTCGTAACTTTTATTTTATTTTAACTAAGCTAGTCTCTTCTTTGTTTCACCTGGTTAAATAAATCAAAAAATACATGGTATTAAAAGAAATAATTGACATACGTCAATCAATTAATCACAGAGAACTGATAGCGCTTACTGCTTTTCAAAATAAAATTAAAGAAATGGAGGCAAAAATGTCAGTGTTTCTTAAATTAACTCCGTTATGTCACTTGTCTCTTAACTTTTATTTTATTTTAACTAAGCTAGTCTTTTTTTTGTTTCACCTGGTTAAATAAATGAAAAAATACATGGTATTAAAGAAATAATAATTGACATAAGTCAATCAATTAATCAATGATTGGCTGTGGTTGTTGCTGATGCTGCTCGTCATCCCCTGACGTGACGTCACTGACATAATCAATACTGATTACCACACCCAGTGCCTTCAGCTAACGGCTACTAGCCTAGCCATCTATAACGGAATGACATTATCAATCAAAGTAACGTTAAAAAAATGTGAAAAAATAAGCAGATGGCTGCGCAGCCTTTGACGTTATGCGTCATTATTCTTAAACACGGCATTGTGACGTAGATATCTAAATGTTAGGTTAGCTAGTTAACACGAAACGGTACGAGCTAATGTCGGCTGCGCTTGATGTTTTCCGGCGTCACCTCGCCAATAACGGACTCTAACGGTCACCGTCGCTTTGTCGGTGACGCTGAATGAACCGTTAAGGACCAACCCCCCCCCCCCTCCCTCCAAATAAATAAGCGCTTTAAGAAGCAAGCAAAGCGGTACCTGTTTGGCGTTCATGTCTCCTGGATTTTTTCATGGCGACTTCTTCGTTGTCGGTGTCCATTCCCCTCGCCAGAGATGATAATACGGCGAGCAGTCGTATCCTCGCGTGCACCGACTGGGAGCGACTGACCGTGTGCCTGCGAGCTGCTGCTGTCGAAGGGGCTGCTGCCTTTTCGGTTCGATTTAACCCTTTAGGTTGACTTGTAGGTGCCGGGACGCGGAAAGGGGAGGGGGGCACACGGAAGTGGACGCGTCTCAGCCTTCAAAATAATGGTTCAATATGATATGATATTCCTTTATTCGTCCAACAGTGGGGACATTTCAAAAATCACAGCAGCAGTGCACATCAGAGCATCAATGAAAATAAATATAAAACACTAAAACTAAAGACTAAAAACTAAATACTAATACTAAATATACAGGGGGAAAATTAAGTAAAGTGCTGAGTAAAGTGCCGAGTTTGCCAGGATCTCCAGCGATCTACTGCAGTTTGTTGTGCAGCCTGACAGCAGCTGAAGGAAGGACTTGTGGTACCTCTCCCTCAGACACCGTACCTCTATTCATACACATAATATATATAATATATTTATAATATAATATAATATATATATATATATATATATATATTAGGGCTGTGAAACGATTAAAATTTTAATCGGATTAATCACAGGTTTTTGTGAATTAATCATGATTAATCACATATTACCGATATTCTCGGTATATTTTGTGAGAACATAGAGATTTATGACAAAAGACGGATATATACATTTATACATTCTTCTATACAATGGTGCTGCAACTCAGCAGTTATTTAGCAGTTTTCTTCCATATGGAACATTAATACATCTTCATCCTAAACAGAATGTTTAACCCTCCTGTTACCTTTCGGGTCAATTTGACCCCATTCAATGTTTAATGTCGGTGTTCTTTGGGGTCAATTTGACCCCAGGCTGTTTTTCACTGTGTCAAACATATCAGAAATATCAACTTTTTTATTTATTTAAAGGGCTATTTAGGTAGTCAACAAACAAACATAAAGTACCTCACACTTAAACTTGGGAAGCAATATTAATTCTAATAATTTTCTGGAGGTTTTAATTGCTGGGGTCAAATTGACCCCGAGGGTAAAATATGTTCGTAAATGTAAAGGTAACAGGAGGGTTAAACAGAGCATTTTCCTCTTGTTTGTCAACCATTAACTCCACCATGATACAATCTAAAGGTGGACAGATTGACAAGTGACTTTTGTTTTGCTCGGTCCCGATGCGCGCGCACGGAGCTCTGTGGCGCGCCAGACGGAGATCGATAAGTGTTAACGCAACGCGAAGAGACAGAAATGACATGCTGCTGTGGAGATACGATCAACAACAGACGTTTAGTTTAATAAAAGAACAAAGACGTGCTATAGAGAACATGTCAGGGGGCGGGCCAATCTCTTTAATGTCATGCGATCTACCGACACTACGCCGCGATCGACTGGCAGGTCGCGATCGACGTGTTGAGACCCTGATCTACAGGAAGTAAAAGTCGTAACAAGGTTTCCGGAGGTGAACCTGCGGAAGGATCATTACCGATGAACAGACCGTCTGCATGAGAGCGGACAGAGTTCAGATTGAAGTGGTGGATTGGAAGCTCATTTTGCAAGTGACTTTTTTTTCGTCCCGACGACCAACAACAGACGGATTGGAAGCTCATTCTGCGCATGCGTTAAATGCGTTTAAAAAAAAAAAACTAGTTAAACCTGTAATTGGATTAACTGAGTTAACGCGTTATTTTTCACAGCACTAATATATATATATATATATTTATCCCTGCACTTCTCGCACTCTCCACTTCTTCTGGCGCTACTGTATATAGCCATTCCTCTTGTATATACTTTAAGTCACTTTCTAAAACCTCTTCGACCATTGCACTGTTTTGCACTGTTTGTTCTGTACTGCACTATTTGTTTTGTTTGTTCTGTATTGTATTGTGTTGTAATGTATATTTTGTGTATGCACAGAGACACTTTACCAAGTCAAATTCCTTTTTTGTGCAAACTACTTGGCCAATAAAACTGATTCTGATTCTGATTCTGATAATAAAATACTACATTTCATAAAAGTCCTAATTCACCAACTTAAGGGGAGCAGTTAACGGGTTAGTTTGTGCTTATAAAGTACATTCAAAAGTGATTTGTGACTGATAAATTCAAGCTGCAAAAGTTAATTTGTAAACACGCGGTGGGCACTGACTTACGGTTCTGGGGTTGGGTGTCAGGGGCCTCAGGGGTCCATTAACCCTCCTGTTACCTTCACATTTACTAACATATTTTACCCCAGCAATTAAAACCTCCAGAAAATTATTAGAATTAATATTGTTTCCCAAGTTTAAGTGTGAGGTACTTTATGTTTGTTTGTTGACGACCTAAATAGCCCTTTAAATATACAAAAAAGTTGATATTTCTTATATGTTTGACACAGTGAAAAACAGCCTGGGGTCAAATTGACCCCAAAGAACACCGACGTTAAACATTGAATGGGGTCAAATTGACCTTAAAGGTAACAGGAGGGTTAAATAAAGCTTCCCTCACATGCCATCGGTGGCCTACCTTATTCTCTGTGGCAGCTGGGCTCTAAATGCGCCCGCACTGGCTAGTCTAAGATGGCTATCTATAGGCCGCTGTGTGAAATGAGTTCACGGCTGAAAGCGGCTCCCGTTAACCATAATAATAATAATAACCATTCTGCATTCAAGATGTTTATTGTCACTCCAGATTCACAAGATGCATCGTGTGAAACGCTGTCCATGAGTGCAAACCTTTTGCAGATGAGGAGCTTTTTTGGTTTGACACATGACTTGTGGTAAGTTAATAAAAACATCTACGGTGGCTACATAAGAAATGGGGAAGAAGAACAATGAAGATGACGGTTTTTTAAGACCACCAGACATACGGCGTGTCATGTTGGTGGATAAAGAAAAGTAAACACACACTGTGACTTAAAACAAATAACCTTAAGAGCAACACAATGAGCCCCTTAGTGACAATGGGCATGCGATTTAATGATGGTATGTAGTTGTTGTTGGCATTCAAACTGAAATTCTCATGCATATTCATCCCATTTATGTTACCTATTAAGTCAAAATCGTGTTTATGACAAACACAACACCAAGTAGTTTGAATGTATTGTTGTTGTTTTGACTTCAGGGTCCTTTTTATTTATTTTAACTCAATCATCAGTTGAAAATGAGGTCAGTGAGAAGAATTTTGGATGGAAATCCAACTCTAGCAACCACCAGTGGTGTCAGTATCGTGCTGTATGTGACTGCATGAGGGCCGCTCCCTCTCAAGCTGCCTGTAGGCATGTCTGCAGGGCAAAATACCACCCACCATCACACAAGTCAGGCCTTTTGTAGCGTGCTGCTGGAATCCTGCCAGCTGGTTGATTCTCTGTTTATTCAGTTGATCCTCAAGTGGTGTGGTTCTTCAGTTCACTTTGTATTGATTTCTTCAGTTTACATTATTTTCTAGTGTAGCTGACACGAGCTGCCCGAATTTACAATTAATTATTAGCCTGGTGCACATTTTTGGAGAACTGCGTTTTTTTCGAAAGCAAAATAAACAGCTCACTGTAGTTTAAAGCCCCGTAGATATCCTCACAGCACACGCAGATATTATTATAAGAATAATAGTAAATTATAATAGTAATTTCTGGATATATACTTGTGTGATGTAATGACTGTGTATTTACTCTATAGAGTGATGCAGGTGTGTCTGCATACAGATGTACCACATGTGTGTGTGTTTAGGTACATATGTAGACGTCTGGCTCGGCAAAAGGAGGTGACCTCTTTTTATCTATTTTTGATTTATTTATTTTCCTGTACTCTAGGTGGGTGTATCAGTGGGAGGGTGGGT
Organism: Pseudoliparis swirei; assembly: GCF_029220125.1. Taxonomy (NCBI): domain Eukaryota; kingdom Metazoa; phylum Chordata; class Actinopteri; order Perciformes; family Liparidae; genus Pseudoliparis; species Pseudoliparis swirei. The sequence goes on along the minus strand of NC_079402.1, from coordinate 4,304,644 downwards.
TTGTTATCTGTTTGTATATGTCAACAAAAAGATGATAAACAATGGAAATATCAGTTAAAGTCCATATTTACTGTGTTATGTACCTGTCAATATTTCAAAATAAAAATAAAATACATTAAAAAAAGAATAATATTGAAGCCATCAGCATTAAATCTTATAATCACACACGATAACATTGTGTAGATTTTGGTGTGTTTATTCAGGAATTGCTTCAGTTGCCTTTTTTACTTCTTTTTGTCAACAAAAAGATGATAAACAAAGGAAATATCAGTTAAAGTCCATATTGACTGTGTTATGTACCTGTCCATATTTCAAAATTAAAGAAAATACATTTAAAAAAGAATAATATTAAAGCCATCAGCATTAAATCTTATAATCACACACGATAACAATGTGTAGATTTTGGTGTGTGTATTTGGGAATCGCTTCAGTTGCCTTCTTTACTCCTTTTTTTTGTCCCGATCCATATCCTTAAGCCTCATTTGGGCGACTATTCCAGCGGCAGCCCCGTCCGTGGAGTTCAGGTGGCGGCCTGCGAGGAAAGCCCAGGCAATTCCAGCAAGTGTGATTATCCTGGGATAAGAGTGAAGTGGTGGCGGCTGGTTGTGCATGTTGGAGTGGCCACAGCTCCAACCCATCTAATCCTCTTTTAATTAGGGTGAGAGAAAATGCAGGACCCCATCCTTGGATTAGTCACAGAGCATTGACAAAGCACCAGGCTGGGACCAGTGTACAGGTCTGGTGGCCAGTGAGGCCAGTTAGACGCCGGGAAAGACCCCGTCAGGCGAGAACAAATGGACCCTCATTTCCCAGCGGCTAACCTGGCCTCCCAACGTGTCTCTTTGGTCTCTGGTGAACTGGGAGGATAAGTTACAGCGTATGATTTGCTCATCTCCCCCCTCCCCCCCCCTCCCACCCCCCTAGTTTCACTCTCACTTGATAGGCCACTGTATCTGCAGTCACACTCGCTCCCTATTATCCACCCTTTTTGCTAATCCTCCAGGGTGCTTTGCCCCCATCGCTATCTCTTGCCCATCACCTAACTGGCTCTCTTCATGCTCTATCCGTCCGTGTCTCTCCATCCCTCCTTCTTTTTCCTGGTCAATAATGGAGGCTCAGCCTCATGCTGATGAGGATTTGAGGTGAACAAAAGAATCGGTTAACAGCCAAAGAGTCGGCGCCGCCCACTCAGATCCTTGAACATGTACAGATCGCGGCTTACGCAAAGCCACTTTGAGGTTTCACAATACAGAGAAAGTCACGCGGTCGACACAGATTACAATTTTTAGAACTCTACATGCAAAAATACATAAAATCAATGCAATGCAAATGATGCGTTTTAGGGTAATAGTAAAAAAAAAACTTTTAATCCCAAATGCAAATGAGTTTTTGTCACTGGAGACACACAACTGGAAACATTTTTGATTTAACACATTTGCCCAAAGGACTGAACAATATAAAGGCCCTATGTTTAAAAAGTGATGGGGTAAGTGACCACTGGGGGTCACTGGGGTGGTTCCAGTGAGTTCCTGGTTTATAGTGAGACTATCAACACACTACAGCAGAGGGGTCATTGTTCTGGGTTTTCCATTTAACTGGTTACCACCGCAGTAATCTATGGACCATTATGTATTTGCGTATCAAGTAATATTGATAAACAAATGGTGTCAGATATAATCTCTGTAGACGTGAACGTTTTTGTGGATTGTATATCGTGACAAGATGGCAGTTGACGTATGAATTCAGAATTTTCTCCCATGAATAACGACTGTCCAAGACAATCTGCATAAAGTACATCACCTTGTCCCCGGATGTTTATTCACCCTGCACAGCCAAAAGTTGCCATTCTGAATGTTTGAATGCGGTATATGCAGTATACATATATACATATATATATATATATATATATATATATATATACATGACCGTTGAAAAGTTTGGGGTCACCCAGACAATTTGGTGTTTTCCATGAAAACTCCCACTTTTATTTATCTAATTAATTGCAAAATGAATAGAAACTATAGTCAAGAAATTGACAAGGTTTGAAATAATGATTTTTATTATAAGTATTAATGTTGTTCTTCTTGTCGCTCAAAGGAAGGCCAGTTTTATAGCTTCTCTCACCAGCGTAACTGTTTTCAGCTGCGCTCACATAAAAAGGGTTTAAAAGGTTTTTCTACCCCTCCGTTAGTCTTCTAAGGCGATAACACAATGTACCACAAGAACACTGAAGATGGGCCTCTACATACCTCTGTAGAGACTTCACTAAACACCAGAGAATAGTCATTTACCACATTAACTTTGTAGAGAGTGTAATTTAAGTGATCCCAAACTTTTGAACGGTAGTATATATATATATATATATATTTATATGTATATATAATATATATATGTATGTATTTATATATATACATATATATGTATATATACCTATATATGTATATATAGGTATACAGGACTGTCTCAGAAAATTAGAATATTGTGATAAAGTTCTTTATTTTCTGTAATGCAATTAAAAAAACAAAAATGTCATGCATTCTGGATTCATTACAAATCAACTGAAATATTGCAAGCCTTTTATTCTTTTAATATTTAATATTTTTTAATTGCATTACAGAAAATAAAGAACTTTATCACAATATTCTAATTTTCTGAGACAGTCCTGTATATACTTATATTTATATATATGTATACATACATATATATATTTATATGTATATATAATATATATATGTATGTATTTATATATATATTTTTTATACAGGAATGAAGTTCTTTATTTCTGTAATAATAAAAAAAAAAAAAAATGTCATGCATTCTGGATTCATTACAAATCAACTGAAATATTGCAAGCCTTTATTCTGATTTATTGATGATGGCTTACAGCTTAAGAAAACTCAAATATCCTATCTCTAAATATTAGAATATCATGAAAAGTATACTAGTAGGGTATTAAACAAATCACTTGAATTGTGACAAACACTCAGCTGTTATAAATCTTTTTTTACTTGGTCTGAGGAAATATTAAAATTTTATGAGATAGGATTTTAAGCTGTAAGCCATAATCAGCAATATTAAAAGAATAAAGGGTAATGAATCCAGAATGCATGACATTTTTGTTTTTTTAATTGCATTACAGAAAATAAAGAACTTTATCACAATATTCTAATTTTCTGAGACAGTCCTGTATGTATATATAGATATATATACATATTTGTTTATATATTTATATGTATATATATATATGCATATATACATATATATACTGTATATATAAACTGTATAAATATATACAGTATAAATGACACATACATGTTGGGGCAATGAGTTTGACCACGTCGTGTAACTTCCATGTGCTGTAATGAAGTTGTGCACAACGCACCGTAATTATGACCTTTTGGATAAAACGCTGAACGTGTGAAAATGCCGGAATGAAGCACTTTTTAAAATCTGTCAAAATACAAGTAGGGGAATCTCGACTGGCGGTTGGAGCGCTGCACGGGAGCCAATCGGGCTTCACAGGAGCCGTTTGGCACGTGTGACAGACGCCGTCATGGTTTCATCGTGGCCGGCAGGACGGACGCCCGTTGAAGGGGACAGACATGTTGACTGCCGCCTTCAGGACCGGCCGTATTCTCATTGACAAAACAAAAAGATACAAAACTTTATTTTCTCAGATATCCGATGATGACAAACAAATGACTTGGGAGTATTTTATAAAGAAAGGTTTCTGATAGTGGGAAACTGTAAGAAGAATGATAGCGTCCCATATATAAGCGTCATATTATTTATAATATGGTAATAGTTATTTAGAGATAATATTATACTTCCACCAGGTATATAACATTACCAGAATCAGCTTTATTGGCCATGTACGTGTGCACGTACATGTCATTTGACTCTTGTTAAACGCACGCTCACCTCGTACAAACATGTAATTTACAATATAACAGGATAAATATTTTAAAAAGACAGCGAATAGCAACATGTATGTACAATATAAAAACAACAACAGTGACAATGAATTAGGGGATATTAGTGCAGAGTGCAGACGGGTGTGTCTAAGTGTTCAATCGTCTGCACACACACGTCAAAACTTGCTGTCACTGGACTAAAAATCTTGAGATCTATAGAAAATTCGACAAAAAAACCAACAATGCTGTAAATCAAATTCAAATTGGTTTCAGACAGTAATTCTGCATATGAGTGTATCATCGGCCAATATGGATGCTCACGGATTTGTATATGCCTGTTAGGCTTATTATGTGGATGGAAGGCCTGGGGTCATACTGCTGTTGAGGTGTGTGTGTGTGGGGGGGGGGGGGGGGCAGTGTATTTTACTTTCACAGCAGCCGTCTGGTCTCAGAATTGGACACAGTCGGTGGTGTGCGCTCCCACTGCCTCTCAGCCGGTAACACTGGGTGGCAGTGTGTCCCTCCAAACCGAAATCTTTCACCTCCAGCTGAGGAGCTCGGGCTGTGAGGGTCAGTCTCTGAGGCGACCTCAGTCCCAAGATTATTAATAGATTAATCCTAAACAAAAAAGGAGACTTTACCACTGTCTAAATCACTGGGAATTATAACATTTACTTTGATAAATCAGATAGGAATTATGCATCGACACACTGTGAACTTTCCATCTAGATGTGCAAGAAATTAAAAGATTTATAATAAAAAAAGAGCTATGCATTTTTAAAAAATAAATAACCATGCTGGATATATATGAACAGCATTTAAAGTCAGTCACTATCACCATTTCTTTGGTTTTATCTATCAAAAAAGACAGAAGAAAAATCTAAATTATTTGGTCATATTTGTACTCATTTTGTATATAATATAGATTTTACTTTTGTGAAGCTACAATAGAATCTTGTCGAAAAGACCAAACGGATTATTTTGTGGTTTGTCGTTTCCAAATCTTTCTCCTTGAAACAGTTCATGAACTGCACTTTATATATTTCTAATCTTTATATAAAACAATCCCCCCAACTCATTCATTTTAACTGCATCAACCACTACATTTTAATATTTGACCTTAAATCTAAGAAGACACTGTCAGTGGTTACTTTCATTTTCATTTGTTTTTACAGCAGCAGCATGAAAATAGTAAATATGTCCACACAACATTTTCATAGGTGTCAAATCCAATATTTCCCAATCCAGCTGTTGTGTTTCCACATGTTCATGTTTTATAATCCAGTCACAGAAGAGGCCTGAGGGATTTATGAAGGAGCAAGAAGGGTCAATTATAAAATCACACTATATATATATGTTTATATCCTTTTTCATTTTTTTATAACTTTTTATTTAGCATTTTCCACAAACAGATTATTCCTTGACATCGAGAAAAAAAAAGAAAAAAATATATATCAACAACAAAATATAATCAGCACACATCCAAATCCATCCATATCCACATAAACACCCGCCAAAGATTCCCACCCATACCCTCCCACATGTTTATACCCTCCAAGAGTAGGACCCAATCCTTTTTCATTTTGATCGAGAAATCAAATGCAATGTGAAAAGATCTTAAAAATTTCCATTATTACATATAAAACCAGAAAAAGAAGTCTGCAACAACACCGCGACTCCGCTTTTTTCCCCCCACGTCTGATTTGACTCCAAAAAAGTTGCCGGTGCAGATTGAGGTCGCAGAGGTCGCCGCGCAAAAAAAAGACAAGCCGATAACTTGTAAATCCCGTCAATCTGTTTTCAAATTACCGCGGTAACAGCACGCGAGGTGTTGTTGCCGTGTCTTATGGTAATGCGGCGCCTTGGTCTGCGCGCCGCCTGTTTGTTCGCAGGTTCTTCGCGTTTTTTGGCATTCTGCTCCACTTCTCCCACCGAAATGAGTTCTCCCCTCTCTAAACTTGCAAGGCGCCCACACAGCTGTTCTCCCCTGAGCCGGGCGTACGGAAAACATAAAAAAAAAAAAAGGACGGAAAGCCTGTATATGGAAAAATGCACAGAGCGCTGGAATATAATGTGCTTGATACCCGGCTGCCGTCGGCGAGAGATGAAGAGAGGAGGCCCGGCCCGGGTGGATTCCTCTCCCTCTCTCTCCTGCAGCATTCGTTTGACTGCGGAGGCTTGGATGGCAGCCTGTGCAAACATTTACTCGCCGGCGCTCAATCCGCGGATCACATTACAAAGATTGATTGTTCGCTTGCCTCTCACCCTGCACTGTGTCATCGGGCCGATGCGAAATCAAATGGGACTCTCGGAAGAGGAGAATCTGAGGGGAGTTAAGGGTTGTTGTGCACAAGAATAAGTGACGGTGCCCACCCCCCCCCCCCCCCTCCGATTGTTCATCGTGTTATTGGAGATGAAGTGAAAATGCTGAGTGCCATGCTGGGTGGAGAGAGAGAGAAGAAGAAAAAAACCACACACACACACAAATCAAAAATGATTGTCGCAGTTGAAAGAGTTGTTCCCCCTCCTTCCCCTCACGTCGGCGTGTAAATCAGCCCGAGCCGGCGTGTGAACGACGCGGGGCAATTAATCCGCGACACAAACACACACACACACACACACAGGTGCATCCTCGCTAGCTATACCGCCGCCGCGTAATTGCAAAGTTCACAAAAAAAGCAAAATTAAACAAGGGGGAACAAAGGGGGGGGGGGGGGGGGCACCACGCTCTCTTTGGAGAATTTGTTGTTCCAATTAAAGCGGCGGGGTTTGAATTCGCGGCGGCGCACACGCGGCGTATCCCGCGGCCGTTGCCAAACCGCGGCTCATGATCATCACTTTCAGCTCGATTGCAATCGGCAAATATTGACTCAGTTGTTTTGCGAGGCCCTCTGGGTTCTGTCTCGAGAAGCCGAGCTAAGAAAACAATTGTTCAGGAGGCAGAGCGAGAACTCATAACGAAACAATCCCCGGGCCCTCGGCACGCCGCCGCCGCCGCATGGAAACCCGCGTGACTCTCAGTTCAAGGTGACCCCGAGCTTTGACCTCTGGTCTTTTTTTTCTCCGACCGGCTACGTCGGCCGAGGCCGATCACATCGGCAACGCATGTGCTCTGATCAACGGAGACGCGTGAAAGTGGGTAAAAAGTACACAGAAAATAAAGAGAGAGAGAGAGAGAGAGAGAGAAGCATTCGTGTGTGTTGGAGGTGTCATAACCGCTGGAGGGGAAGTAAAAGAGGTGAGGCCGGGAGCTTTGACCCCCGGGGGGCCGAGGGGTCGGCGCACGGGGCTTTTCTTCCTCAGCTCACCTGCTTTCAAAATGACCAAACAGGCTCCCGGAGACCCCGAGCAGCAACAGATTACCCCCCCCCCCCCCCCGTCTCGTCCTCTCTCCTGCCTAACACGCTCGCTCGCTCTCTTTTCCCCCATTTCCCCCCGGTGTCTTCCTCCCATCATCATTTTCATCCTCCTCTCCTCCCTCTCCCTCTCTCGCCCCCTCACATCGTTAGCATTTAGATAGTTGAGAGCAGAGGAGCTTGGGTAATAGGCTTTTCCCTATCCCTCCATTCCCCTCTCTCTCTCTCTCTCTCTCCCATCTTGTTCGAATCAGCTGAAGTAAGAGGGATTAAATCAAAAGAACAACAGCGATGATGAGAGCGACAGCGAGGGGGGGAGGGGGGGGGTGCATAACGCTTGATCGGCTGTGAGCTCATTAACCCGGGCCTCGGCAGAATTGATGTTAGAAGGTGATTGGAGATTATCACATTTAGGGGATACTTCATCCCCTTATCTCACTCAGCCCCCCCTCCTCACCCCCCCTCACCCCCCCTCGCCTTCACTTGATTTTCATCCAGGTCAGCTGTCCTCCCCCCCCCCCCCCGGTTTCGATTTCCCCACGCGCGGCGGGTGGGTGGGGGGGGGGGGATACCATCATCAGCACCGGCTCCTGTGTCTCTCTGCTTGATCTCCTAATTCTGCTTCATTTAAACTTCATCAACTTGTTCCACTGGACCGGAAGCGGAGAAGAATGAGGACAGCTTACGTGGAAACAGCTTTTTCTCTCCCCCCTCTCCCCCCTCTCCACCCCCCCCCCTACTCCCCTTTTGTTGTTCAATCTGATATGATATCCCCAAAGCTGCTGCTGCTACACCCCCAAACCCCACGCACACACACACACACACACACACACACTGCAAACAAATATCCATCCTCACTGAGCATCTTTTTGTCAATAAAGTCGTAAAAGTTGTGTTTTCTTCAAACTTGTTTCAAAGTATTTGTGCGTGTGTGTGTGTGTGTGTGTGTGTCGACACTGAAACACACTGAAATAATGAATGCGACGTTCAATTATCACAATATTAACGGGGAACTTCAACCATATTATTCACATCGAAAGAGAACAACCGAAAAGAGAAGAGATCGTCTCGTGAAATGATACTCTCGAGTTGCATTATGGGATACATCAGTTGCATTATGGGATATCCATGTTTCCTCGGGACTCAAAGAAGCCGGTTGTGGTTATTTATTTGACGGCGGTGGATCTTTCCTCCCCGCCGTGAGGCTTTGATACTTTTCTCTGCTCGACGTGGTAAATTGAGTGTTTTGGGGTTTTTGAGCCTTTGGGTGAGACTTTTGAGGAAGTCACCTTGGGCTGAGGCAACGTGTGAAAACACCCATTAGTTGCAGCCTGAGTTGATTTAAAAAAAATTTAAACAAAGTACCTGGGAATACATTAACAATTCTTTTTTTTTTTTTAAAGAAACGTGACAGCAATTTGGACAGAAAACGTAAAGAGTGACAGAAAAAGGTTGTATTTAACACAAAAAAAACATTATTTTCTCTCCTTTTGAAGGTTTGAGGAGTCATTCGTTCAGAACCCGTCTGCATTCTCATATCTTAGCAATTAGTTATGCAAGTTGTGCAATTAGAACCGAAGCACGATGGCAATAAGTACACAAATAGGACCCAGAATATCGTAATAAAGCAGGATTTCATTCTAAATAGTTTTTACCCCACCACTGCAGCCCACAAGACTCAGCCACGCACGCAGATTGAGAGAAGTCACTAATCCTGCTCGCCCTGGACGCCGTGCGCACTCCCCTCCTCCCTCCTCCCGTCCCGTCACACTGGGAAATTTAGCATGCCCCCTCGGCTGAGGCAGAAAATGAGATTACTGTATTTAAATGACTATGGTAATGGCGAGCATGCTGCCGGGCCCCTGTAGGATCAGGGATTTCTCCTGTGCTCATTGTGAGCAGTTTTGCAAAGTGCCATCGTCCTGCATCGGGCTCACAATGGGGATGTCATTTAAAAGACATTTCTCTTTCTCCCCTTGCTCCCTCGCTCCCTCACTCCCCCCCCCCCCCTCCTCTTTTATGCCCCTCTGTTCCCTGTCAGCCCCATGTACCAGTCCCCAGGAGGGCCACTCTCACAGCGTGTATGTGTCTGAGTGTGTGTGTGTGTGTCAACCTTCGCCAACCCACCGGTCCAGACACAAGGTGGATATTCTTCATTCAAAGGCGCTCTGCAGTGATTGGACACGCTCAGTCTGTTTGGGAAGACGTAATCCAATCTATGTGTTTGTAATGAAGTGTCCATGTGACCATGTGACCAGGTGACCATGTGACCATGTGACCAGGTGACCATGTGACTATGTGACCACGTGACCATGTGACCACGTGACCATGTGACCAGGTGACCAGGTGACCATGTGACCAGGTGACCATGTGACCACGTGACCATGTGACCACGTGACCAGGTGACCATGTGACCAGGTGAACATGTGACTATGTGACCAGGTGACCATGTGACCATGTGACCAGGTGACCAGGTGACCATGTGACTATGTGACCAGGTGACCATGTGACCAGGTGACCATGTGACCATGTGACTATGTGACCATGTGACCATGTGACTATGTGACTATGTGACCATGTGACCAGGTGACCAGGTGACCATGTGACTATGTGACCATGTGACCATGTGACCATGTGACTATGTGACCAGGTGACCATGTGACCATGTGACCATGTGACTATGTGACCATGTGACCAGGTGACCATGTGACCATGTGACTATGTGACCATGTGACTATGTGACTATGTGACCATGTGACCATGTGACCAGGTGACCAGGTGACCATGTGACCAGGTGACCATGTGACTATGTGACTATGTGACCATGTGACCATGTGACCATGTGACCATGTGACCAGGTGACCATGTGACCAGGTGACTATGTGACCAGGTGACCAGGTGACCATGTGACCAGGTGACCATGTGACCAGGTGACCATGTGACCATGTGACCATGTGACCAGGTGACCATGTGACTATGTGACCATGTGACCAGGTGACTATGTGACCATGTGACCATGTGACCATGTGACCAGGTGACTATGTGACCATGTGACCACGTGACCATGTGACCAGGTGACTATGTGACCAGGTGACTATGTGACCATGTGACCATGTGACTATGTGACCACGTGACCATGTGACTATGTGACCAGGTGACTATGTGACCATGTGACCAGGTGACTATGTGACCACGTGACTATGTGACCATGTGACCATGTGACCAGGTGACCAGGTGACCATGTGACCAGGTGACTATGTGACCAGGTGACCATGTGACCATGTGACCATGTGACCAGGTGACCATGTGACCATGTGACCATGTGACCAGGTGACTATGTGACCATGTGACCACGTGACCATGTGACCAGGTGACTATGTGACCAGGTGACTATGTGACAATGTGACCACGTGACCATGTGACCAGGTGACTATGTGACCATGTGACCACGTGACTATGTGACCATGTGACCACGTGACCATGTGACCAGGTGACTATGTGACCAGGTGACTATGTGACCATGTGACCATGTGACCACGTGACCATGTGACTATGTGACCAGGTGACTATGTGACTATGTGACCATGTGACCAGGTGACCAGGTGACTATGTGACCATGTGACCACGTGACCATGTGACCAGGTGACTATGTGACCAGGTGACTAGGTGACCATGTGACCAGGTGACTATGTGACTATGTGACCATGTGACCAGGTGACCAGGTGACCATGTGACTATGTGACCATGTGACTATGTGACCATGTGACCAGCGGGTCAAGTGTTCGGCCGTACCCGAGCCGGTCCGAGGGCCTTCATTCCATCCAGCCGGGGATTACTAACGTGACTTCCGTGTCGACCGTTGCTGTGGAGACGATAGTTTCCACACACACCGTCATTTCTTTTGACAAACAGATTGAGATGCTCTATAACAGGCCGACCGATATTTGCATATCTCACGTATTTGTTCTGTTAAAGCTGCAGTTTAAAGTCACATTGTTGTCGGTGAATTTAAAAACCAAGGACAACTATTGATACAATAAAATAAAATACAAGCTTCTATTCTTTTCACCTTGGATCCACATAATTCATTCATAATTGAAGTAATTTTTCGAGGATAAATGACCCCCGTTAACTAGTTTTAGCACCCGAAGTGTTAATTTATTATTTATTTTTTTACTTACTGTGAATGAAATACATTGGGATTTTTTACGCATTCTTGATGTACTGTGTGATTCAGTTTATTTTGTATAGCCCATTATCACAGATTACAAACTCCCCTCAGAGGGCTTTACCATCCGTACACATAGACATCCCTGACCTTTGACCTCACATCGGATCAGGAAAAACTCCCCAAAAATAGAAAAAAACGGAAGTAAAAGGAAGTAAACAGGAAGTGAATATGAAGTGAACGGAAAGTAAACAGGAAGTAAACAAACAGGAAGTGAATATGAAGTGAACATGAAGTGAACATGAAGTGAATATGAAGTGAACATGAAGTGAACATGAAGTGAATATGAAGTGAACATGAAGTGAACATGAAGTGAACATGAAGTGAACATGAAGTGAATATGAAGTGAGCAGGAAGTGAACAGCAGTGTTCTGTGATCTGTAGTCGACGTTTTGCTGACCTGTCAGACTGCCCGTGTCTCCTCCCTCCGCCGACCTCCGGGCCTCTTTTACAACGTCAAACTACGACCTCCTCGTCTCCTCGCCTCCTCGTCTCCTCGTCTCCCGACAGACGAGAGCGATTGGGGGACGTCGCGCTCGTGACTCCTAAAGCACTTCCTGTCTGCGGCGCCAAGCTAATTGTGGGAATCAGCGCTGTGCTAACATTTTGAAATGCAGTCCCGTGTGGACAAGCTGCAATGGGGGAGGAAGCTGTTCACAAAGAAGAAGAAGAAAAGCGACAGAGCCACGGAGGAGGAGGATGGAGGGAGGGCGGCAGAGAGACGGAGGAGGAGGATGGAGGGAGGGCGGCAGAGAGACGGAGTCACGGCAGGAAGAGCAATGTGCTCGGGGGGGACGGCGGGACGCCGACCGCGAGCTGTAATGTCGCTGTTGCTTTACCTCCGCGTCACAGAGCACTTCATCATAGGTGGGTTTTTCCCTCCTGGTCCCCCCCCGCCACCATTCCCATCCCATGTACCTCTCTGCCTCGCAGGACCCCCGCCGCACACCTGATCTATTGGTTTTCGGCGCCGCGCGAGGCGATAAATCATCGGAATGGGGGCCGGCGATGATTAGGTTGCGGGGGTGCAGAGAGAGAAGAGAGGGGATGGATGCATGTGGAGGAGGAAGAGGAGGAGGAGGGGTGAAGGTGGGGCCCAGCAGAGCCCCTGTGTACAGCAAGACAGGTTACTGATGGTGTTTGTTGTACCTGTGCGGGGGGGGCACACTCTCCTGGGCGTTACATAAAGGAGCTATGGGTCTTCCGGGGGCCCGGCGCCGCCTCCAGGAACCATAAACTGAGCTGGAATTACCGGGCCGGTGAGATATATGGACGGGCTCGGCACAACTGCTTATTCTGGCCAAGCCCATTATATCAGCTCCTGAGACGAAGAGGAGGAGGAGGAGGAGGAGGAGGGAGAGCGTGGAGCGAGAAGAGCCCATGGGAGCGGGGGAAATGTAGATTAATACGTTGCATATTTCAGCACAATTAAAACTTCATTTGTCTAAATATGTGGACTTTAGCCTCATTTAAGCCTTTAGGGTATTTGTATTACATTTTTTTAAAGGGATAAACTGAGAGAGATTGACCAGAAGAAGAAGAAGAAGAACGACTTCAGGTGTGCATTTTTTTTCCTTTTTTCTTGCGACATTTAAAAAAAATACAAAATAAAGATGGATATATAGTTATATAGTTACACCTTATTTTGTTCCAAATCCTGGAAATTGAGCTCCCTGTCAATTATTGATCCCTCCCTCCCTCCCCCCACCCTCCCCCTCCCTCCCCTCCTTCTCCCCACAACCAAAATCGTATGATATATAAATACCGAGGAGGGTATGTCGATGAGATTTGCCGGGAACTCGAGCAAAACTTTTTTCTTCTTTTTTCTTATTGCCTCATTTGACAGAGCTTTGCCAGTCAAGCGCCCTTTAGCCTGTCACCGTTTCCTTCCTCAGGTAACAAATCCCCCATGATGCACCTGCAGACGCGCCGTGTCGGGGTGGCTGAGGAGTCGGGGGAAAAACACACAAACACGAGCAGAGATGATAATGAACACGCCTGAATGTGTGTGTGTGTGTGTGTGTGTGTGTGTGGCTGAGAGCGGGATGTGCCACAACAAGCCCCCCCCCCCACATTGTACATCTCCCTCTTACCGCTCGCCCATTTAATGGCTGCTCTGTGTTACTGTATGTTTCATCGGCGGCGGCGGCGCTGGGGGGTGGCAGGTGGGAGGGGCCTCCGCCTTTGGAGGAGCGGAGAGGGGCTTTGTTTGCTTTAGTTTACACGCTCGCTCGTTGTTTGTTGCGTGTCGACGCGCCAGCTCTCTGCCGCGCCAGCCTCGCCATCATCGAGGCTGACAGCTCCGGCGGCGGCGGCCATGTTTTCGAACGGGGGGGGGGGGGGGATTAAAAGATGGAGATGTGGTGGGGAGAGAAGGAGAGAGAGAGAGAGAGAAGAAAAGAAAGAAGGATCCAGGTGCTCACCTGCTGAGATCTGACACTATCTGAAGCTCCTTTTTCTTTTAGGATCACACGGTTTGAGGTTCTCGGGTTGCGGCGACTAATGTGGGCGATTCTCTTCTTCTTCTTGGGGGGGAGGGGGGGGGCAGGATTACAGAGATGATCCCGCCATTCATCCTAGCTCTACACAGAGCCCCGTCTTCCCTCCCCAAACCCCTGCTAATTCCCTTTTGATGAGGCGTGCTAAATAAATCCTATTTCCACGCCTTTATTCCCAAACCGACTCCCGCAGCGAGAGATCACGGGACGCACGTTTTTTTTTCTTCGTTTTTTTTGTCTTCCGTGGGGCTTCTGCCCGGCCGTTTGGGACAAGCCCACAATGGATTCCCGTCCGCATGGCAGCCCGCTCCGTCCGCTCGGCCTCATTATGTGCTTTCACCCCAACACATGCCCAGTGGCCCACACACACACACACACACACACACACACTCTGACACATTTACACATGTAGTTTCACACAAATGCGCCATGATGGAATCTTTGTGCAATTGCGAGGACAAATGCCGGACACCATGTCATGTACTTCAAAATTTGCGGTTGGAGTGTGAGAGGATACTCCAGGTGACTGTGTGTGTGTGTGTGTGTGTGTACTGTACGTCTCCCTCCTGTTCATGTCGGCCCTTCCACTCTCACATGCTGAGCCCCTGCGCTCGGGCTATGACGCTAACAAGCTCCTCCACCTTCTCCGGCTCCGTCTACACCGGGGCCCGTGGTTATTAATGGGGACCAGCTGGGAGTGGTGAAGGTACATGCACAGCCAGACAAAGCCCCATATATAATCATAAAGTCATAACAAACGACCTGATGTAAATGAGGATTGGGGGGGAGGGGGGGGGGTTGTGTGGGGGTTTTCGGCGAGAGAGAGAATATAGGCCCGCGGATGCAGTAAATAAAAGAATCGAGGTGTCATCCGCCAGCGCCCTCTTCGGCCCGACCGGCAGAGACCCGCCTCTCTCGCTGACCTCTGACCCCCTCGCGGACGCTGCAGACTTCTGGGTCGGGCCTCCGGAGGCGGCGCCGAACGCCTCGGGTCAGTCAGCCCGAGACAAACGCCGCCAGGCAAAAAGACAGACGCCTCTAGCTTCGGCTTCACGGCCTACATGTGGAATCATTTCTTTGTATATATGTTTTATTCTTGATGAAAATGGATGATTGCGACGGTACGCCGGCGTGGCGAGAGTCCCGCGCCCGCTCGTCCGCGGCGTGTCGGAGCGGGAGGCGGCTTACCCAGACACATGCTTCCAATTAGCCGGGCTTCTTCATGTAAATGCTTCATCAATTATCCCCCCCGCCCCGGGATTAGGTGCTCATAAAGAGAGTTAGCATCTCAATAAACAGCAAAGGTTGTGTACCGGAGAGCAAATTAGAGGGAGGGGGAGGGGGGGGGGTGTTACTGGTATAGCTGGCAGTTAAATCTGAACAGATATGCACCTATATATATATATATATATATTATTATTTTTTATTTATTTTTAAACTGCAGGAGACTGAGCTCCATCAGGAAAATGTGAAAAGGTGCCATGTTACAGATAAAGTGTGTACACCGACGTCCCAACTCTTGTTATTGTGTCCGGCCAAATGTGTTTTTTTACCCATTATGATTTCAACTTTTATGAACGTTAACAACTCAAACACAAGAAACGAGCGTCCCTTCAATTTCGACAAATATAAATCAACGTCAAACGGGTGGAGACTCCTGCTGATGATGAAAATCACGTGAGCTCCACGAAATAATAAAATAGTGATTATCATAAATATTCAGAAAATAATCCAGTATGCCAAATTGATGACAATAGAAGAATTAAATAATAATGAAGAAGAAGCATTCTTATTATTATAATTTATAAAGGCGAGCAGCAGGCACACATAAGCCTACATTACATAATTGAATGCG
Source organism: Pseudoliparis swirei (assembly GCF_029220125.1). Classification (NCBI taxonomy): domain Eukaryota; kingdom Metazoa; phylum Chordata; class Actinopteri; order Perciformes; family Liparidae; genus Pseudoliparis; species Pseudoliparis swirei. The sequence continues at coordinate 4,288,793 of NC_079402.1, read as the reverse complement.
TGAATAAATATATATTTTTTGCAATATTATACATAATATAACAAAAAGCTCAGAAATGATAGAAAGTAAGTATCTCCATTAACTTATATATTCACTTATATTTATTTACACATGTTCATCATATTACATTATACACATTACATGTATTCTGTGTATTCAGTTTTTTTTGTATTGATAAATAATATTTGTAAATTAATATATTCATTATTTACAAGATCTTTTTAACTATTGAATGGAGTAAATAATAACATATAATACAAATATAATGGTCATAATGTTACATAGAAGTATTTGAACCACGTGTTCTTATGTTATCAGATTTTAGAATTCGGGGGCCTCAAATTCCAAATAATTGCCTTATTGATTAATGCCTCTATATCTTATTGATCAGCTGTGTTTAGTCTATCAAATCACAGCCCGAGGTGTCATCTTGAAATGTCGACACACACTGTCTCAAAACTCCAAAAATGACGGTTGCAGGTCCGTCTTTCAATCGGGGGGTCGACGGTTCAATTCCCCGCTTGTCAAAGTGTCCTTGAGCAAGACTCTTAACCCTGAGTTGCTCCTAGCTGTGTCTTCAGGGTATGAATGAAACATGATTGTGAGTAGAAAGCGTCGGCTGAATGACAAGATATTCAATTTCCACTGATATGATTACAAATATAAAGAGATAGTTCTTAATATCTCTCTGTCTCATTGTACCACGGATGCTCGATGTGTATGTTATGCATCATCCTGATGGATCCGACGCTCGCCGTGTGAAAACCACGACTTCCCCCCCAAATGGAACCGAGCGTCTACGAAATACGTGACGGGATCAATCGATAAAGCAGACGGATAAGAGGCGAATTAGGACGCTTTTGTGGGTTTTCTGTGCAAAAAGGTGTTGGGGGCGAGCGAGCGAGGCCTTTTTTTCCAAAAAAAAGAAATAATTCTGCCCGGCTAACGTAAAGCGTCTGTAAACACGGATCACAAAGGGCCTTAACGCGCTAAACCTCGGGGGCCACACCGGCCCACACAATGGACTGTCATATTGAATTGGCCCGGAGCTGTGGGAGAGAGAGAGAGAGAGAGGCTGTTTAAGAAGACGCAGGGTGGGAGTTAAGCTCAGAGAGAGAGAGAGAGAGAGAGAGAGAACCAGCGTGACAGACACTTGTCCATGTTTCAGCTCGGCGGAAAACTCAGCAACACTCGGCTTCACTGTCGATCACCGAGACACCGGCTGTCACCTATACATGTAATGTATAAATGCAATCTCACTTCCTTCCCTCTGATATGTATCGACCGTCTCGGAGGGGCAGACGCAGGCTGACACACGTGTGCACACACACACACACACACACACACACACACACACACACACACACGCACGCACACGCACACACACACGCACGCACACGCGCGCACGCTCACACTTTCTTTTTTGTTGGAGTACAGCACCATGCAGACAGTCAATAACAGAACGGGGTGCGAGATTAAGCCTAAGCCCACCTTCTTTTCACGTGGCAGAGCAGCCGCTGCCCCGAGATCTGGCACCAGATGGCGCTGTGCCGGTCGCTGCCAGGAGATAATCGGGACAGATCGGGCCGCATTACTACCCATTATCTTCTAATTATTCTTGTGTGGAGCGCTGATCCTGCCGTTTGTGTAAGTGGATGGCACAGAGAGCCTGTCGCCCCCGGCAGCAACGGAAAAAATCCTCCCCACTTCCCTCGCCCCCTCTTGGGGATGGAGGGAGAGATCAGCCGAGGGGAGGGGAGGAGGGGCTGGTGGGTAAGGCAGCCAACCTGGTGGAAGGGAGATGCGCCCCGTGTGAAACACACGCGACGCCGCCGTCCGATTGGTCACGGCGCCGGAGAGAGAGAGGAGATCCCGACGACCTTTGACCCCCCCCTCCCGCGCGTTGTGGGACGGTGGCATAAAACGATGCCGTGTTCCTCCTCTTCCTCCTATAAAAGTGCGATCAGGATACAGTCCAAGTCTCCTACGCTCCATTCGCACAGAGCCTGTGTGGAGAGCCCCCCCCGCCCCCCCTCCCTTTCCTACCCTGAAGGATAGCGCTTACCGCGCAGAGGCATATGGCTTACCATGTGTGCCGGGGTCCCACGTGCACACCCGTAAGCAGCGATTCTACCCCGGAACATCTTCGCTTAATTATCAGCATTTTGTTCAGCATCCTGCCATTTTGCATATTAAATATCCGTCAACTCAGGATGTAATATGAGGAGATGAAGGCTTAGGCTACGCTAACACACCGCCGCCGAGCGGGAACGCGCGGGCGCCAACTCCCGCGGGGAGTCCGAGAAGACGATGTGTGTGTGTGTGTGTGTCTGTGTGTGTGTGTGTGTTTTCGATACCTCCTCACCAGGTCTCGAGCGTGCAGGTTTGTAAAGTGTAAATAAATCTGCACGCGAAGCACGCGCTCCGACGACCCGCCGACGTAACGCGCAGAAACACACGCGTGTGCGCGTCGTCGCGTGAACCGGCCCTCGTGCGATAAAAAGCGTCGGCGGGTTGTCGATCAATCCCGCCAGAGCCGCGGGCCGCACAGCGAGGGCGTGTACGTGCTAATGAGTGAAGCTAAATGCCACCGGGGGGGGGGGCGGCGGCTAAGGGAGGCGATGACTTCAGCTGACAAGAAGAGAGGTCGTGTGTGTGTGTGTGTGTGTGAGGGGGGGGGGGGGGGGCAATGCAGTTGGAAGGAGGGAGGTATCCAGGGGGAAATGTTCTTTTTAAAAAAAATGTATAGCAAGGTGATCCAAGAGAAATAAAGACAGCGGGCTTAATTACAGGCGGCGCCGCGAGAGACGAGTTTATCTCCGCCGCAGTTTACTCGTCCGGGTTAAAGTGAATCATCACGCCGTCGACTGTGAGGATCATTTTTTTTCCGCCAAAGGCGGGCGGAAGGGAAATAAGTAGACGCTGTGTGTGTGTGTGTGTGTGGCGCAAAACCCCAGAGCTGTGATTAAAATGTAAGAGAGGCTGCGGATAAGACCCCCCCCCCCGAACCATTCTCCGCCAAAGCCGGGGTCAGGGCGACTGATCTGGGGGCCACTTGGTGCAAATCCCAAACACAAACACGGCGCGGAAAAGAAAAGGCGTAGAAAAAGCGCGAGGAGGAAGAAAAAAAAAGAAAAAAGGAGAGCGATAGAACGCGTCCATGGGAAGATGAACAGCCAGGGAGATCATGAAGGGGAGAGCTGATCAACTGGCTTTGAGATCTCTGGGAAAGAGCCTGAAGGATTGGGCCTTTCGAGCTCCTCAAATCCTGACCCCTTGACGCCGAATCCATCAACCCCACCCCCCCCACCCCCCAATGCAACAATGAGAAGTCTATAAGCCGGTCCAAGCTGCTCCATTGACGGTTCATTAAGCGACAATGAGGACAGATAACCGCTGCAATGGCTGCGTCGGTGGCTATTTTCGCTCGACGCTCAGAAAAGAGCTTTTAGCTTCCGTCACCCCGAGCTTTGAAGCGAGGGGGAGGGGAGGGGAGGGGGGAGCATTCCCCCTTATTCTGAAGCAGGTGTTTTTTTTCTTCTCTTCCTCTCACACACATGTGGATGCCGTGTGTTGCATGTTAATAACGTGTTAAAACGCACCTGTTTTTTTGTTTGTTTGCATTTCTCCCGCTCACAACAATACGGCTGCGGCGACATCAAGAGGACGGTTTGGAAGTTGGAGATCAAAAAGCTGGAGTTCATCCCCCCCCCCCCCCCCCCCCCTCAACGTGGGTGGACCCGGCCGTCGCCATCTTGGCATGGGAGGAACCAAACTACCGTCTGATCCAGAGAAAACGGGCCAAGAGGCCAACTGTCACTCAAAGCGGCCGCACCTTCAATCAACCAATCAATCAATCAATCAATCAAACTTCTATTTCAGACTCAAGGTCCAGATTCTAAAAATAGAATAATATACATAGAAAATCACAAGTAAAATACATAGAACTTCATAAATAGAGAGCGTGTAGAACTAAACTTTATGTTTGATAAAACCATGATTTCATTTTCGGAGTCATCAACCCGGCAGATAAATGTATTCATACGATTTCTTAAAACAGCTTGGAAAGTATATTTAACCGGTATATACTCCACCTCGGCCTCTTTAGCAGTATTCTCATGGCATCATGATGAGCTACTGGAAGTCTCTGGAGGCTGTTTTGTAGTTAGACCACAATGTGCAGTCGAGAGGTGAACGAGACGCTTTGAACAGAGACCTCTTCACTCCATCTGTACACACACTGAAGCTACTTTAAGTCTTAATACATTTCAAAAGTGTGAGTTATATAACAATGTGTCCCCATGGACGGTCATCAACGGGGTTTAGTAGCTACAGGGGCCCAAACCTGTGTTGAACAGGTTTATTTCTGCTGTAAAGTTATTCTAACATGAAGGTCTATGGAGAATGACCAGCTTTTGGAGCCAGCCTCCAGTGGCCACTTGGAGGAACTGCAGTTTTCGGCACTTCCGCGTTAGTTTTATTTTTCCGGTTGCCGCTTAGTTGTATGGAGGACTTAAAATGTATTAAGTATAAATAAATAAATGCATGAATAAATACAGGAATAAATAAATAAATGCTTAAATTAATGTATAAATAAATGCTTAAATTAATGTATAAATAAATACAGGAATACATACATATAAGTTATACCTAAACAGGACATCATTAAATACATTTATTTCTACATTTCTGTATTTCTTAATTTTTTAATTTCTCTATGTATGTGTCCACGCATATTTCTTTGTATTTATTTATACATTTATTTAAGCATTTATTTATTTATTCTTGTGTTTATTTATAAATTTATTTAAGCATTTATTTATTACCTTCGCATTGAAAATGCGGAAGGTTATGTTTTGATCTCCGTGTATTTATTTATTTATTTGTATGCGTGTTACTCGCATAACTCAAAAAGTATTAAACCGAATTGCATTAAATTTGGTGGGATGATTGGTTATTATCCGGGGACCATTTGATTAGATTTTGGGATCGATCGGGTCAAAGGTCAAGGTCATGAAAAAGTAAAAATCTTCTTTTTACCATAGCACGGTCACTTTTTATCCAATTGGCATGCAACTAATGCCAAAATGTTCATAATTCAATGCCGAATCTTGTGATATGCGAAGGTATGCGCTGTACCGAGTGCCCATTCTAGTTTATACCTGTATTCATTTATTCCTGTATTTATTCATGCATTTATTTATTTATTCCTGTATTTATTTATTCCTGTCTTTATTGATTCCTGTATTTATTCATGCATTTAATTATTTATTCCTCTATTTATTGATTCCTGTATTTATTCATGCATTTAATTATTTATTCCTGTATTTATTGATTCCTGTATTTATTCATGCATTTATTTATTTATTCCTGTATTTATTCATGCATTTATTTATTTATACTTAAGACATTTAAAGTCCTCCATATAGTTGGCGTCTCTTGAACTGAATTGGTGTGAGAGGTAACCGTGTGCTGGCTTTTAGAGCTGAAATGCACCACAACGCTTTTGCATTTGCTATGTTTTTGATTTCACAAATATCCATACAGAAGGTGAACGAGCTCTCCGATTGGCTGTTCCGCTTCACCCATGTCGTTCCGTCTCTCCACCTTTTGCCTCTTTCTTTTCTTGACTCTAAACGCTGAAGACCGCAGGCTGACATCAACAGAAAGAAAAGTTATGCAAAACTTTACATCGCCAAGAGCAACTTTTTAAATCGTTGTTGTTGGTTTTTTCCCTCCAATTTGTATTCGGAACTCGTGACAAAACTTTCCAATCAGATTCCCGGTGGCGGTAAGATACTCTTGGTGCTCTCTGGAGCTCAAAGTAGAGAAGTGATTGGCTCTCACCGGCAGTCGCATCATGATGGACACCGGCAGCTTCAAGTGCATCGGTGTGTGTTTGTATGTAGTTGTTGGTACACACACTACACACACTGAGCCGGGGATCCAAGCTCAATAGTTTCATGGTGCAAAAATGTGTTTTTAAACTGTCTAGTGCATAAATAATGAAATGCTCACTCCAATAGCTTATATTGATCACTTTGATCAGATACTTCTAGATATTAATCTTATTCTAAAGAATTTGTAAAGTCTGCGTACTGCTGCTTTTTTCAATTTTTTTTCATGCTTTAAAAAAATTATTTCTCAAATTAACGTATCGTAAAACATATATATTTGGTGTTTTTCACCAAAATGTATTCGAATTGGTAAAAAAAAACACGTTAAACTTCCCCTAGCCCTGCCGAGCTTTTCAAAATAAGAGCACGCAAGCGATTCCTCTGTGTACGTGCCCTCGTGGGCGCCGCTGCCGCACACCATCACACTCTTTGATTCCGGGGTCTCGACGCAGTCGTTCACCAGACGCCTGTGTGTGTTCGCCTTCACCTGAGGGGGTCCGCCTTTCCACGAGGCTTTGCGTTCACGGGGGTCCGCCGCGCGACAAGAAGTCGCCGGTTCTTTTCCCGCTCTCTTTTCCCGCCTGTGAGTGACACTCGGTGGCGAGTCGCGACCCCAACGCGCGACGCCCATCAAAGTGAATAGAAGAGTGAGCCAGGTGGTGGTTGTGTATTATTCAACTTGCTGGGGGGGGCACGCCGCTTTAGCCTGTTGATCGCTTATGTATAATTGAAGACAATCTTGCGCATGCATAATGAATGAACGGGGCTCTGCGAAGCAGCAGCTTTAATAGAGTGCAATTAATGTCTCGCAGCTTGACTGTTCTTAGCCCATTTTTTTGGGGTCTTCTTTCTTTTTTTGTGAATCTCCCCCCTTGCTCTCTCCCCTGTTCCCCAACCTCCGCCGTCTCCCTCTTTCTGTGGGAGTCAACTTTTATGAAAGGAGTCTGAGCGAGAGTGAGTGAGTGAGCACTCTGGAGGCAGTCAATACCTTATCAACTCCTGCCGAACGCTGACACCTTGACGTCCTTGACAGCAAATTATTACTTTTTCATGACGCAACCAGGTGCAATTACCTCAACATCTTTGCGCTGCACCCTGCTGCTCCGGCAACTGTCAGAAGGCGTTCCTGGTGGGGATCCTGGAGGAGCTGAGACATCAGTCCTTCAGTCCCTCCCTCCCTCTCTCTCTCTCTGCAAAGACAGACTGACAGACAGGAAGTGAGGAGGTAAGGGGGTTGCAAAGAGAGAAAAAAAGAAAGAGGGAGGGAGCCATTCAAAGCCGCCCAATAGAGTCAGTAAATAGTTGCATTTCGACTCAAATTCCTTGACTAAGAGGTTTGTTTAGAGGGCCGTTGACTGACAGTTAGAATGTGGCAGTGTTGTGTTGTTGTTGTTGTTGTCAGCGAGCTAGCTGCTGCTGCTAGCAACCCGGGTAAACAGCCGTGTTTGTAATGTCATCACACGGCGCTCCGCTCTCCTCGCTCTTCACACCCCTGTAGGCTTGATTATAAAGTTTAACCGCACTTTAACACACAACAACACCGAGGGGGGGGGAGAAAAGAGAGAAAAGAAAACACACACACACACACACACCAGGTAAACCTCAATTAAGACTTCAGAGTGTCACTTCCTCCCCGAAGCGCAGCAGCAGAAGAAGAGGAGTCAAAGCGCCGGCAGCCTGTGATGCCGCCCCGGTGGATGTGGGGATGCCGGGTGGAGAGAAACTTTACCATCCTGGAGGTGGATGTTGCCTCATGTCTCTTTGCGTGTTTGGTGTGTGTGTGTGTGTGTCCCCTGGTTGGGGGGGGGGGGGGGTGCACGAGGGTGGCAGTGGCAATAGTGTGTGTGTGTGTGTTGTGGAGAGGACAGGTAAAAGGAAGAGATCACACTGAACGCGCCACGGAGACACCTGAGAGTCTCCTCTTTCATCTCAGACTCATCATCACTGATCCCTCCCCCCTCCCTCCCACTCTCAGCCAATTTCCTCAGTTTCCCTTTAACACTCAGTGGGCCCATAGCAGCTTTTTCTTTCTTTCTTTTTTTTAAACACACACACACATCTGACTTATGTAGGTAATGACACCTCAGTGAGCTATTGGTTTTTCCTCGGCCCTCTCTGTGTGTTTTTTCTCCTTCTCTCCTCCTGTCGTCCTCGTCCCCCCCCCCCCCCCCCCCTCCATCTCTCTTCAAGCGCTCTCTCCTTTTACTCCCTCAGGCCTCCCCACTCCTCCCCTCTCTCTCTCTCTCCTTTTTTTCCCTGTGGTGTCAGACAGATTTATTCCGCCTGTGATGCGTGTAGAGCAGAGTGTGAGTGAGCAAGGAGCGGGGTGGGGGGGGGGGGGTCAACGGGGGAGGAGGGGGAGATGTGTGTGTGTGTGTACAATAAGAGATAAGATCATGGCTCCCCGGGGGCTTGTTTGGCCCTGTACCCGATCCATCAAACGCAGGCTCCAAGTGCCAAGGTCAACTCTAATGAGCATTTTTTCTGGGGTCTTATTCTCCACGCTGAACACCTATACACACACACACACACACACACACACACACACACACACTGAACACACCGTGGACATATCTGCTTAGCTGTTACAGGATGGATGGTTGTGACAGGAAGTAGAACATGCATCCCAACAGGTACTTTACACATCAGACGACGCTGCAGGAGGGCAGGTGAGCAATCCGTGTCAGGTGTGTGTGTGGGGTCGACGCCCGACATCGATGTCTCACGACCGCACGGATGCACTAGTGTTTCTGCGGCGTCTCCGATCAGACACCGTGTCAAATGTGGGGAATTGCCATAACTTTGCTATTTTTCTTTCACAGGTTAAGTCGTATGTAGTTGCATGATGACTCGCACCCAAAAGATATGCAGTGTAAAACTCTGTAAAACTCTAAAATGATCAATATTTTAACTTTCATTGTCTTAGTTTGCACTTTATTGTCATTATCTTGAAAAGATATTGAGCGCAAAACAGGTTCATTGCAGCCACGATAAGCATTTGTTTTGCCAAATATTGTTTCTGTGATTGAAAACGGGTTTAATTGAAAGTGATTTCAAAGTTATTCTCTTATTTTGAAAAGCACAGATGCTGGAGGAGTCACAAAATGTTGTTATTTCAATAAAAATGCAGCTTTTGGACCATGTTGTTATGACTTTGTTGCGTGTGGTGGGGCGTGAACATCTTTCTTCCTCCCAGGTGGGGCGTGGCAGACATTTTTTTGAGAACCACTGCGTTAAAACAACATTAAACTAGAATGGGCACTCAGTAGAGCGCATACCTTCGCATATCACAAGCTTGGGCATTGACTTATGAACATTTTGGCATTAGTTGCATGCCAATTGGACAAAAATGTATCGTGCTATGGTAAAAAAAAGATGTTGACCTTTCCATGACCTTGACCTTTGACCCGATTGATCCCAAAATCTAATCAAATGGTCCCCGGATAATAACCAATCATCCCACCAAATTCCATGTGATTCAAGAAGATTTGACCTGTTCATGACCGTTGACCTTGACCTTTGACCCGATCGATCCCAAAATCTAGTCAACTGGTCCCCGGATAATAAACAATCATCCCACCAAATTTCATGCGATTCGGTTCAATACTTTTTGAGTTCTGCGAAAGATTTTGACCTGTTCATGACCTTTGACCTTGACCTTTGACCCAATCGATCCCAAAATCTAATCAACTGGTCCCCGGATAATAAACAATCATCCCACCAAATTTCATGCGATTCGGTTCAATACTTTTTGAGTTCTGCGAAAGATTTTGACCTGTTCATGACCTTTGACCTTGACCTGTGACCCGATCGATCCCAAAATCTAATCAACTGGTCCCCGGATAATAAACAATCATCCCACCAAATTTCATGCGATTCGGTTCAATACTTTTTGAGTTTTGCGAATAACACGCATAGAAATAAATAAATAAATAAATAAATACACGGCGATCAAAACATAACCTTCCGGCATTTTCAATGCGAAGGTAATTACCCCTGAAAATCCAATTCCCCCATTTTATTTCCCCCTTAATCCACTCCGACCATCGGACCCTCATCACTCTGCATCGGCTCGTTGCAACGCTGAACTCAAGCTCTAATTTCTCACACTGGATTGAGTCTTCAAAACCATCTAGGTCTGGATAGGTCTAGATATAAATCTTATTGTAATGAACTGCTGCTTTTTAGAACTTATTTTTTAGTATTCTTTTTTTACGGTATCGAAAAACTTTTAAAAAATGATTTGGTCTTTGCACCAAAATGTATTAGAATTAGTAATAAAAAACATTAAAAACTTCACCTAGTCCTGCCGAGCATTTCAAAATAAGAGCATGTAAGCAATTCCTCTGAGTGCGTGGCCTCATTGGTGCCGCTGCCGTACACGATCAATTGGTAAAGAAACAAAACCCAGGTATAAGAATTGGCATCGGGAGACTTCGGGAGGTCATCTCATATCGCGCTGCCGAGATTTCAGGCGTGGCACCCCGGAAAAACCCTTCCCGCCGGCTCGCCCAGCTGTTTCCCCCCCGATACCTTCCGCATCGCCGGCTCGGGATGCGCACTCAGACAAAAAGATGGGCCCCGGCGCCAGGTAGGCGGGCCTTTAGCGGGTAGAGTCCCTCATCATCCCCTCATCACACACTGATCTGCCAAACGTTGTTAGGGTTTGGAGGCTCGCGGAGCGTAGGTGTGCGGCGGAGCATGTGGAGCATACTAATGAAGCAATAAAAGTCACTGCGGGGGGGGGGGGGGGGGTGAAGGCATGTTGGAAGGGGAAGGAAGGTGTAGCGGGCGAGCCTCTGACAGGAGGTGTGATAATTGAGATGTTGCGACCCCACATATTACCTGCATATTGGCCAAATCAGGAAGCGGGAGTTTAAGGCCAGAATGGAAAGCTGGAGCCCCCCCCCCCCTGTCATGATCCGCACAGTGTGTGTGTGTGTGTGTGTGTGTGTGTGTGTGTGTGTGTGTGTGTGTGTGTGTGTGTGTGTGTTTCAAAACTAGAACAAGGCCTGACTTCCTTTCTCTCTTTTTTGCAGTAACAACTGCTCAGTTAGGTGTAGGAGCAAAACATAAATGTGAATTTCTAAATGCCAGATGGACGTTTGACTGAATGAGCTGGAAATACACTTTGAAGGAATGTTTGCAGAATTGTGCAAAACCTTTCAGGGTTTCTGATTTAGTTTGTTTCATTTAATTTGTTTTCAATTGTGTTTAATTTCTGCACAGAATGCAGGGCTTTGAAGTTCAATACCACATCCCTGACCTTTGACCTCACATCGGATCAGGAAAAACTCCTAAAAATACAAAAATAAACTTTTCATAGGGAAAAAAGGGTGAAGAAACCTTCAGGAGAGCAACAGAGGAGGACCCCTCTCCAGGATGGACAGAAGAATAGATGTGTGTGTGTGGGGGAGGGGGGGGGGCATCAGCAGGGCCATGACAGGAGGCCGGCCCACCAGGCAGGAGGTGTCAGACCCAGCCAGGTCCAATGGACCCTAAGAGACGTGAAGTCACAAGGACTCCGGGGAGGAAGCAGAGTTAATAATGTGCAATGGAGAGATTTAAATGCATCCATAAGGAGAGAGAGAAGAGGAGAGAGGTGCTCAGTGTATCCTAAACGTCCCCCAGCAGCTATCAGCCGAAAGCAGCATCTGTAGGTCTGGACCAGGTGAACCAAAATAGTTGAGGTTGCAGCCCTGAAGAGGAGCCGAGGCCGTCCTGCTCCGGGACACGAGCAGTCCTCCATCTTTCATAACTCATTCATAATCGCGTGGGCGTCTCCACGGTGACGCCGTGTGCTGCAATGTGATTCATGGACGCGAGCGCGGCCCCTCCGATGCCCCCGCTTCCCCACATGGAGGGACAAGGCCAAGGGCCCGGCCCACCTCGGCCTCCCAGGTAGAGAGGGCAGGGGGGGGGGGGGGCTGGACCTGAAGGGGGGGTCTCCACACTGTCCAGCAGCTTGTTTGCCCCTCCCTGTGGCAGCTGCAGGGACCCCCCCCCCCCCACACACACACCTATACCCCATCACTCACGGGGGGGGGGGGGGGGGGTCTACATGACAGGTTAACATTGAACTGTGACACCCTGCGTGAGGAAAACAACGATTATTGAGCGTCTCAGTCGCCCCTTCAGCTCGTTTCCTCTGCTCCGTTTCACAGGACGAGAGAATAGAATACGTGAGTAGAAACAGATTGATTGATTATGAGTGAACGTAGGATGCTTTGTCAGAATCTTCACTTTTTTGGGGAAATATTTTGTGATTAATATCATAGTTTTGCGACAACGATATTTTAAGAAGTTTGGCTTATTTCTTTTTAGATGAAAAAAGGGTTTTGAAGGGTTTATTTTGCTCAAAGAATCTATTGAATAAAGTGTCCTGGTATTTTCCATATTTACCAACAGGTCATCCAAACTAAACAATAAGATCCTCCTTCTGAAGAGGCCAACATTTTATTTCCAGAAGACACTTTTTTTATAATATATAAGTGAATGTATTTATTTTGAGAACAATCAATAGTAAGAGGAATTCAACTAATTTAAATAAACAACTCTGAAGCTAAGCTAAACTGAAGCTCAGCTAAACTGGAGCTAAGCTAAACTGAAGCTCAGCTAAACTGGAGCTAAGCTAAACTGAAGCTCAGCTAAACTGAAGCTAAGCTAAACTGAAGCTCAGCTAAACTGAAGCTAAGCTAAACTGAAGCTAAGCTAAACTGGAGCTAAACTAAACTGAAGCTCAGCTAAACTGGAGCTAAGCTAAACTGAAGCTAAGCTAAACTGGAGCTAAACTAAACTGAAGCTAAGCTAAACTGAAGCTCAGCTAAACTGAAGCTCAGCTAAACTGAAGCTAAGATAAACTGAAGCTAAGCTAAACTGGAGCTAATCTAAATTGAAGCTAATCCAAACTGAAGCTATGGTAAATTGTGACTAAACTAAAATGGAGCTAAGCTAAACTGAAGCTACACTAAACTGGGGCTAAGCTAAACTGAAGCTACACTAAACTGGGGCTAAGCTAAACTGAAGCTAAGCTAAACTGGGGATAAGCTAAACTGAAGCTCAGCTAAACTGGAGCTAAGCTAAACTGAAGCTACGGTAAATTGTGACTAAGCTAAAATTGAGCTAAGCTAAACTGAAGCTACACTAAACTGGGGCTAAGCTAAACTGAAGCTACCCTAAACTGGGGCTAAACTAAACTGAAGCTAAGCTAAACTGGGGATAAACTGATGTTACCGTCCCGTCCTCTACTAAAAGCTTAAATACTGAATATCCGCACTGAGCTCCCCGTGGCTAACTAGCAGCTAAGAAGACACAACTTTTCAGTAACGGGGAAGCAGATTTCTCTTTTTTTTGGCCGAGGCTAAGGCCCCCCGTCCCCCCCCCACAGCAGTCTGTCCCCCGAACACAGCGAGGAATGATAGGAGCCATCCATCACACCGGCCGCCAGGTAGCAAACACATCGAGTGTACCCAACACTTCAAATTATAATCTCTGACACCAATCGTCACGAAACAATCGTGGCACGTGGAGAGTGACTGGAACAAAGCGACGATTCGTCTTGCCGTGTTCTGACGGGACACAGCTGTGGCGATGGTTCGGTTGGGATTTGAGGCACAAAGAAATATTTAGGATTAGGGAAATATAAAGTTTCTGGTTGGACTGGTTACTTTGTCATAGTTCTGGAGGCTTCGTGGGCCAAAGGTCAAAGGAGAGCAGTGATGACCCTCACCCCGTTCTTCTTTCTACAAACAGTGATGGTCCATATTGACGTTGGGCCTTCTGTCCAACACCGCTGACCTCCTGGAGGACAGTCCTGATTGTGAATTAAATAATAATCATGTTGAAGCCTCAAAAACACCTCAAACTATAAGTAAACAAAAAAAGACTAAAGCCAGATCCCCCTCCATCCTCTTCCGGGGCTCCAGTTGGAAGGAGCCAGCATTCCTCATGAGGGCCCGGTTATGGATGATGGATGGTGGTAGGCCCTCGTCCTCCGCCCCCCCCCCCTCCCCCCTCGCCCACAGCCCTGCCCACGGTCACCCCCCTCACCTCTCCGCCTCTTGGCACCATTCCTCCATCCCCTCTTATCCTCTGACCAGATGTGTTTGTTGAACTCTGTCAAGAATAATAAAACGCTGGCTGCAAGGAGGAGGAAGAGCGCCCGGGGCCCGGCGGCGCGAGACGGTTTGTGGGAGGGGGGGGGGGGATTCAGATGCACGGGGCGGACCTGTAATTAGGAGATACACGCACACATTAGTCCGGAGGGCCAACCGAGGCGTTCCTCGATTATTACAGCCGTTAATTAATAACCTTGAACAAAAAAAAAGAAAACAGTCAAAGTGCTGGACTGTGGTGTTGCGTAATCCCCCCCCCCCCCGTCAGGAATGTATAGCTTTTCCTAATCGAATGAAGAGATATAATAATGAAAATATTGACCGAGGTGCACGTGGCCCCGAGGGAGTCCATCGGATCTCTCAGGTAACCAGTGCTCTATCGTTTTGATCCAGACAAACCAATGCCCCCCCCCACACACACACACCCCATCTTTAATCTTCCCTCTTTTTTCTTATTCAATAACAACAATCAAACCATTCAGATTGCTTTTTTAAAACTAAAATTACAGCCAAAAGGATGAGGACGCGCCAAAGAAATGACACCAAACATGTGACGGTTGAACGTGCCTCCTCCACCTCCTCCTCCACCTCCTCCACCTCCTCCTCCTCCACCACCTCCTCCTCCACCTCCTCCTCCACCTCCTCCACCTCATCCACCTCCTCCTCCTCCTCCACCTCCACCACCTCATCCACCTCCTCCACCTCCTCCTCCAGCTCATCCACCTCCTCCTCCTCCACCACCTCCTCCTCCACCTCCTCCTCCATCTCCACCACCTCATCCACCTCCTCCACCTCCTCCACCTCCTCCACCACCTCCTCCTCCTCCTCCACCTCCTCCACCTCCTCCACCACCTCCTCCTCCTCCTGCTCCACCTCCTCCTCCTCCACCTCCACCACCTCCTCCACCTCCTCCTCCACCACCTTCGTCACACACAGGTGGATGAAGCAGGTGGAGTTCAGGGCTTCCTGCTTTTTTCTTGAAGTCCCGCCCCCTGCCTCCGATTGGCTCAGACTTTGATATTCTTCTTCTTCTTCGCTTGAATGTTTGGTGGGTGGAATAAATAAATAAATACCTCTTACAGAAATAAGTTCTCCCCGTTCGAGAGCAACATCACACACCTTAACCCTCCTGTTACCTTTAGGGTCAATTTGACCCCAGGCTGTTTTTCACTGTGTCAAACATATAAGAAATAACAACTTTTTTAGATATTTAAAGGGCTATTTAGGTAGTCAACAAACAAACATAAAGTACCTCACACTTAAACTTGGGAAACAATATTAATTCTAATAATTTTCTGGAGGTTTTAATTGCTGGGGTCAAATTGACCCCGAGGGTAAAATATGTTAGTAAATGTGAAGGTAATAGGAGGGTTAAAAACACGCCGATAATTCAGAGAATTGCCTGGTTGTTTTTCACCCCCCCCCTTAATCCTGACCCGACATCTTCAGGAAGAGATTAAATGTGGGTGCACCTGAAGTAACCAAAGTTTAAAAAAAAGTTAGCCTGGAGCCCTGAAAGGCCACACACACACACACACATACACACACACACACACACACACATACACACACACACACACACACACACACACACACACACACACACACACACACACACACACACACAACACACGCCAAGTTGACAGCAGGACTCAGGCTCAGTGCACTGCTCCTGAACCCCAACACCTGCTCTTCTTCTGTCTCTTCGCTTTCTACTCCATTTGAACTTTGGGCATCGCATTATTTTTCACATTGTCAACCAACAGTCATGTGATGCATCTTTAACGACACAAACCGGGAGACAAACCGGACCGCGGGGACTCCGCCGCCGCTGACATTTTGCTCTCCTGGATAGAAAAGTTCACGGATTCCTCCGGTTCGCCACGGGAAATGTCAAACACGGCCCGCGTTGAAGGGGGGGGGGGGCACCGGCGACAAGACCCCGACTCTGTTGATGAAGGATGAAGAAGAAGAAGAAGAAGAAAAAGAAAAGGGGCGGTGGTGGAGGAGGAGAGGAGGGGATGGAGATGGAGATGGAGATGAAGAAGAGGGAGAAATAGTTCTCGGCTCTGATGGAAGAACCCTCCTGGGACAGAATTTAAAAAATAAAGAAAAAACCTGCCTCTCACCGCCGGCGACCGGTGACCAACGAGCCTCCCCCCCCCCCCAATCTCCCCCCCCCCGCCCCTCCCGAAGAGCCCCGGATGAGAAGCGGAGACGGCGGCGGAAAGATGGAGGCACGTTGATGGCTAGAGTGATGATTTCCTACACACACACACACACACACACACACACACACACACACACACACACACACACAAATGCCCCCCTCTCCATCCCTTCCTTACACTCATCCTCACACTCCCTCCCCCCATGGCCCTGCAGGCAACACACACGTTCCACCTCACACACACACACACACACACACACCATGGTTAGGCCTCCAATTAAATCAAAAGTGGTTTGTTTTTATTGGTCTTTTGCGCTGACAAGTGGGCGATCGCTCTGACGGCTCTACCTGTCAGCGAGCAGCTAGAAAAATCCTCCGTTGACAATGCCCAACGCTTCCAATTAGGGGAGAATCAGACTCCTGGCGCGCGCTCGCCATCCCCCCCCCCCAGGCCCACCTTTCCCTCCCTCTATATTTTTTCTTCTTTCCCTTTGCACTCGCTCCACGATCCTCTATATACTACCCCCCCCCCCCCCCCCTCCACTCTTTTCCTCCTTAAAGTCTCCCTCCTCCTCCTCCTCCTCCTCCTCTCCAGGAGAAGGGGGTCTGTCTTGCCGCGCTGCAAATTACCGACACAAAACGAAAGGTGGTGGCGGCGCCGGCGCTGGGAGCTGCCGGTCCGGGGCCCTGTCAGCATTAATGAGACGATGAAGGTTTATTTCGCCCGCATGCATGTGCTAAATTCTTTCTTGTGTGACAGCTGACTGGGAAATGTGAGTGTTAACCTTATAAAAGATTCAGCGGGTTCTCATTATTTTCTGTCAACTCCAGTACCTGATGGCGTTAAGGTGCATCATTTGCATCCCTGACTGGTCCGGGCTGCCAGCGCCAGCTCCATGAGCACAGGCGGCGAGTTTATGTTATTATTATTTATTTATTTTACTGCTTTTTCTTCTTTCTTTTTTTTGTTGGTGAATATTGTTTGTTTGTTGAGAGGAAGTCATCTCTTAACATACATCCCCCCCCCCCTCATCGAAAGACACGCTTTCCTCCATGTTCCCATATAGAGATGCCAAAGTTTATTCAAAGGCAACACACATTTTTACAACACGCATCTAGATATATATTTAACACACCTGCTCGGCTATAAGCGGGTAAATAAAACGTAGCTCCATTTTTTCTTCTTCTTTTTCTTCCCCATACACACACACACACACACACACACACACACACACACACACACACACACACACACACACACACACACACACACACACACACACACACACAAAGCCCAGCAGGCATTATTAGGAGTAAAAGCTCATGGACATGATTCCAATAATGCAGAAAGGGGAGAAAAAAAATATTAATAAATAAATGAAACTCAGATATTATTAACAGAGACAGGTCAGTTCGGGTTATTATGATGAAACTGAACCGAGAGCCACGTTCTAATGCTTAATATTCACATTCTAGTCGTTATCCGCATGTATTCTGATCAGAATTAAATATCAATATTGCTCTTATATACATGGAATTCAATTAAAGTGTACAGCTGTCAGCCCAACCACAGGGGGAATGAAGTATACTTCACTGAAATGGCCCCGCGGGTGTCGACTTTGTTTTGGTACATGTGTGAGTGGAAGCTGTGGGAATGTTTAATGTGGATCGATAATAGGAATATCAATAATGATGTCATCATGCCATGAAAACAGAGACGGGCAGCAGTTCATCATTTCATGAGAACTTTCCTGTTTCCTCTCTTTAACTTGGATCAATGACATCGTCCCTTGTGTGTGTGTGTGTGTGTGTGTGTGTGGCCCTCCAATTCAATTCACTTCTTGGAAAAAGAGAGAAAAAAATTGAGCTCCGCTTGACCAGAAGGACACTTGTCCAAAATCATCAGCAGCAGGAGCCAAATCCTCACACCACACACACACACACACACACACACACACACACACACACACACACACACACACACACACAGTCTAGCTGTCTCCTCAAAATACATTTATCACATTTTAAAGGATTTATAAACTCCACCAAAAGCCCGTATAGTTACATTTAATTGTACATAATAATTAATGTTATTAAACCTGTATATTAAATCTCAAATGTGTGCTAACTAAATTATTTGCTTGATTTACATTTGTGTTAACTGAACCAAACATTTGCACACCGCTCTAAAACAGTTTCTCTGTTTGAGGATTTTCTGCTTTTCTGTTCCTGTATATATATATATATATATTATTTATAAATAATAAAAATATATATATATTTATATTATTTCTTATATATTATTTATAAATAAAATAATAATGTAAAGTTATATATATATAACTTTACATTATTATTTTATTTATAAATAATATATAAGAAATAATATATATATATATATATATATATATATATATATATATATATATATATATATACCTTCAACACCAAAGATGTGTTGTTGTTGTCAGTAAGCAGATATATGTAAACTCATTTGATCCACACATGTGTGAAGTAGAAATGATTAAAGAGATAAAGTCAACTCATTTTGAAAAAATAAAGACTTCATAAATTAGGATTAAATAAATGAGGATTTTTTCATAAAGAACACGAATTAAAAACAATTCAAGCTTTCTCTCCAAGTTTCACAGGCGGCGTGATGACCATAATAAAGGGGGTTTAAATCAGCTTATGATTTATTTACTACAACAGTGCTGGACACGCGGAACATTGCGGATAAAGAGAGAGAGAGAGACACACACACACACACACACACACACACACACACACACACACACACACACACACACACACACACACAGACACACACCGTGTGTGAGTGAAACGCATCAAACCGCAGCTTCCTTTTCATGCCCCAGCAGAGGAGAAAGAAAGCGCTCCGTCAGGGTGGGTGTGTGCTGCCTTGTATCTGTGTTGTCCCCGCCTCATATGTGACAGCTTGCAGCCGTGATGGGACCCCATGGGAGCCGGGGAGCGGATTCACTAACCTGCCGGTGTCTGAGACCGACGCGCGCCTCCAATCTGGTGGTCACATGGGGTGGAGGAGGAGGAGGAGGAGGAGGAGGAGGAGGAGGGAGGGAGGGAGGGAGGGAGGGGGGTGTAGGCGATGATGAGAAGGGGGTTAGTTAGATTATTAGGGGCTGTCGGGGCCGTCGCGCGGGGGCAAACTGTTGTGCGTGAGTGGAGCTGTAAAAAAAGAAAGTGCACACACAATGGCATTTCACGCATGTTAAAGGTGGAAAAGTGCGCACAATGGCGCCTCGCGCGCCTTGAAGTTTTCTGTGCGTCACGCTTCTCTGACTATTGTATACAATTACCAGGGACTATTAGATAGTCATTATGCTCTAAATGATGACTGTTTGACGTTGTTCGGGCTTAAAATAATAATAATAATAATAATAATAATTATTATTATTATAATAGGACATTTGAATGATGTGTAATAATAATAATTCTTCATTCAGTAATTTTCTTATTTGAAAGGCAACATTAAAAAAAATGGTGGAGGCGTATCTGAAAAGATTTTTGGGGGATTCTTGACTGGAAGGGCAAAGTGATGAAAATTGAGGCCTCGAAGGAATTCAAATTATGTT
The DNA here is from genome assembly GCF_029220125.1 of Pseudoliparis swirei. Taxonomy (NCBI): domain Eukaryota; kingdom Metazoa; phylum Chordata; class Actinopteri; order Perciformes; family Liparidae; genus Pseudoliparis; species Pseudoliparis swirei. The sequence continues at coordinate 4,268,998 of NC_079402.1, read as the reverse complement.
CATAATAAAAGCACCACCACTATACCACGAGGAGCCATTACTAATTATGTAATAACAACAATGCTATATCATATTAAAAATAATAAAATCAACATTATAATTTTCTTATTTTTATATTAATGTCTTTAAATCAAAAATATTTGCACCACCACTAATATTAAATCTAATAACCCGATAAATGATGGATAACACACTTTTCATTTCTGATGATAATAAAAAATTGAAAGGTTGAACAACAAATCTGTATATTAAAAAAAGAAGAAGAAAAAAAGAAGAAGAGGAGGAGGTGGAAAGGGAGGGAGTGGAGAAGAAAAGCACCGAGCCGCTCCACATAATAACCCCATTATGAGCCTCATCAATGATGTAATGAAAGCAAACAGTGTGAAAATTGCCTGTAAACAGTTGGATCTGAGTCTCCTGATGAATTCAGTGTCTCTTTTATCAAAGTGAGGATGAGCCAGGGAAGAGAGGGGAGGATGGGAGAGGCATGGAGGGAAGGAGGGGAGGGAGAGTGGGTGAGTGGGCGTGTAGGGAGGTCCACTTCTCGCTCCCCTCAGCCAATGAAGGCTTGTCACAGGGGACTCACGTGGACGAGGCGCTCTTAAAACCTAGCTCCTGACTTTTCCTCAAGTTCAATTTTTTGGGATTGCCTCGCACCCCCATCGCATCTCGTCCTCTTTACTTGCCAGTTGTGACTATTTAACCCAGTTTACCTCTCCTGTTTTCCCTTCTTCCTCCTCTTCTGCTTCCCGAGTCGCGCGCGCGTATCGCGTTGTCCCGCGTCTTCCTCGTCTGCTGCTCACTTGGCTCTCGGACTCCTCGAGTATTCATTTCTTTATATTTCTTTATTTTTGGTCACGTTTTTTTTGGCTGTTCTACTTGGAAGGAATGCGATCACTTTTCCTCCGCTGCGCGACGCGCTGCCCGGGCCGCCTGACGCGCACCTGTCCATGGTGCTGAACCGCTTCTCTTTCTCTCTCCACCGCCGCCACCGCCACCGCGAAGAGACACCGGCGCGCTGCTGCCCCCAAATACCCAGAAATAGTCTCTATTTTCGGCATCTGTACGCGTCTTGCTGGTGAGTCCGTCTCCAGACGCAGACGGAGCTGGTTGTTAAAAAGGAATCGACGGCGACTTTAATCCCAAAGAGACTCCATCGATCTCAGGAGGAGACATCTTTCGAGACTTGACCAACACGCACACAAAAAAAAGAAGAAGACAACTATAGAAAACCGGATGCTGTGGCACAACTTAGCCAGGGGGATAGTTGCCTTTTAAAAGAACCAGCTGGGCAACTGGACATAGCGGATGAATCATCTTCATTTGTAGGTGTATCCACACACACACACACACGCACACACACACGCACACACACACACACACACACACACAGTTTTCTCGGTGCGGGGCGGGGGGGCTCTTTTTCCACTGCTGAATCAACTCAGACTTAGACAACCGCCCCCTCCCTCCCCCCAAAATACAACTTGTACTGAATACCAAATGGTAGTTTGAGGAGGCCTCGACCAAGACAATGGAGGTGTCCGCCAACGGGTCCAGTTTTGGCATCGACTCGCTGCTGTCCCACCGGCCGGGAAGTCCGGTGTCCAAAGGGGACGGCGCGGCGGGGGAGTGCCGCTCGCCTCTGGAGTTCAGCCCCAGATCGGACGCGGAGAGCGGCTGCTCGTCGCCGCCGTCCCCGCGGAGGGAGTGCGGCGGCGGCGGCGGCGCGGACCAGGTGGCCCAGAGGCAAGGTCGCGGCGGCGGCGTCGGCCTGCCGCCGCACCTCCAGCTCGCGCAGATATCGGCGGGGTCGCAGCAGAGGACCGTGACCTCGTCGTTCCTCATCAGAGACATTCTCGCGGACTGTAAGCCCCTCGCCGCGTGCGCGCCGTACTGCAGCAATGGACAGCCGACGCAGGAGACGGGCAGGATGATGGTGTCCAAGATAGCGGAAGACTTTATGGAGAAAATCCACAGCAACTCGTCGTCAGACAGTGAATACAAAGGTAAGGAGAGGCGCGAGGCACCGGGAGAGGAGATGCTCCCCATGGGGGAGAGGAGGCTGGAGGTGGGGGCGGGGGGGCTTTCTGCTTTGGGCTCTTGTTGAGAAAATATCGCCTTAAAAAAAAAGTGATTCTATAAGCCTGTCTGTAGCTCGTACTTTTGTATTTTTTAATTTATATTAATATGTATATATTATTATTTATTTTTTTGTAAAGGTACATCTTTGTTTAATGTTAAACTGCAGTTATAAGATGGCATTGGTACTTCTTTCTCAATGTTTTTTTAAGTATTAAAAAAAATTTGGAAATTAGGACAAACCTCAATAAATAGAAGTTCAATAATAAATGCAATATAAAAATAATCATATGCGGTTTTATACTAAATACAATAAGTGGTGAACTGGTGATTGAGGCATGAAGTTGGAACAAAAATGTAATTGAAAGCCAAACTGATATTTAAAATATAATAATAATAATGACGACAAAAAAATGTGAAACCTAAAAGCCAAATAAAAAAATAGACCAGGAGCTTTATAAAAGTATTATAGGGCTTTTTTCCAGATGACTTCCTCATAATAATAATAATTATAATTATAACAACAATAATAATAATAATAATATGTAGCTTTTAAGTAGAACAATACTATTTTCGAAATTGGCTTGAGTAATATTGGGGGGTGGGGGGGGGGGGGGAATCGTCCGTATCAAATAAACTGACACTATATTCCACTCGGCCATCACGAGGGCGCTTCGGCGCGGCCCTCTGCAGCATCACGGCGGGGTGGAAGCCTGCAGGTGCACGGTGCCAGACTACCGGGTTCACTTTCACATTAAGTTTATACATTTAATAAAACATTTAAAAAACATTAATTTGTGTTATAGGGCCAGCGCGCGCGTTTCGAGCCTGTGTAAGCAGAAATATCCAGAAAGCATCTGTTGATGTCACGAGAGCGCGCGAGTGGGAGAGCTGACAGGGTCGCCTCCAGATAAATGCCATCAAGGGCCTCTCTGTTTCCAATCATGTCAGCCATAACAGACATGTCACCGACATTGACAGTTTAATGAAGCAGCGCCTGTAAAGACGACGACCGCTGTAGGCTATGAGGGGGAACTATAATATCCAATTTAATACACGCGAGAATGCATTATTAATAACGGGACTTCAATATTTACACATTTTCATTATTATTTTCTCGTATATTCACACATTAGTTTTAGTTTTCACTCTTCTCGGAAGCTATTGACAAAACTTAGGGATGCGAGTGTGCGCGCGCGCGTGCACGTGCGTCACATCAGTGCACGTGCAGGCTGGAAGATGCGCTCATCGACGCGCTGATTGATTGAGGAAGCCGCGGGGGCTCCACGGCGCGCCCGCGCCGCGCGCCCCGCGCCTCGCACCGGGTGGCTTTGATTTCGAAGAGTCCCGGCGCCTCCATCTCATATTTCGGGGGGGATTTGATGCAATTTGTTCCCCGGCGCTAATCACGTTTGTAGGCGCGCGCGAGGGCCGCCCCGGCCCTTGATTTCCACTCATTTCCCCCGGTCCTGTGAAGTTCCCCCGGTCGCGGATTGAAAGGCTCGTCCTCCCCTTGTGGCTCAATTAGGCGGATTATTGTGCTCCTTGAGACGATTCAACTATTCAACTACCGAGATACCCCCCCCCCCCCCCTCTCTCTATTTTCTTTCTCTTTTTTCTCTCTATCAGAGACTTGACTATAAGGACTGCATATCAAGGCTCGCCCTGACATGACACCACGCAGAAAGAGAACAAAGGCTGACGGGAGGAATATCAGATTGGAAGTGCGAATATTGGAAGAGCTTTTCATAACAATTTAAGCCTAAATCAAATAAGCTCCATGTAGCCTATAGGCACTGTTCTATAGCCGGGGTTGCACGCGCCACAGTGGGAAATGTCAATTGCTTTATGTGTAGATAAGTGGAGATAAATAGTTTTTTTTTTTATCAGACGTATTATTTTAACCAAATGTTTGAAGCCTTTTTGACACTTTCTTTTAAAAAATTGTATTTCTAAGCCAATAGTCCACCCTTGATGTGCGTGGTGTTAAATCCAGTGATTTAAAAAAAAGGATTTAAAAAATAAATAAAATGTGCGGTTTTTATTTCGTGAACATGAACATTATATTTAACAACAATTAATGCGCATGCGTGTGCTTCCAAAGTTGCAGATGTCACCGTGCTATACGAGCCATAATTGTATCATAAATATTGTTAGAATAATATTAAATGCAGCTAATCAATCAAACAACCAATCATAATGCCTTTAATTGGCTCACATCAAACCGGAAGTGCAGGTCAAAGTGTGTCTTATTAAAACAAATTATATCACCTAACTTTATGTAATATTCTATGATCTCCTTTTTTTGCCAATGAAAAGCTACACAGGGCAGCACAAGCGGCTGGCTTTTGTATTTGAGTATCGATATGTGATTATTGTGCACTGCTTTGTCTGTCCACACAAAGATAGATGCGGCTTTACGCGTGAGGCCAGTTCTCTGTTTTCACCCTCATCTTCCTCTTCTTCTTCGCCAGTGAAAGAGGAGGGGGACCGGGACATCTCCAGCAGCAGGGACAGCTCTCAGGCCCGGCTCAAGAAGCCCCGGAAGGCCCGCACGGCCTTCACGGACCACCAGCTGGCGCAGCTGGAGCGCAGCTTCGAGCGCCAGAAGTACCTGAGCGTCCAGGACCGCATGGAGCTGGCGGCGTCCCTCAACCTCACCGACACGCAGGTCAAGACCTGGTACCAGAACCGGAGGTAAGGACCTGCTGCTTAAGAGAGGGAGAGGAGGGAGGGAGGGGGGGGGGGATAATCTGGTTTCTCACGGCTGGCTCATGCGGCTCCATGGACCCGGGGACGCCATGTTTTCCTCTCACCCCTCAAAGGTTGCATGAGCTCACGTCACTTAACTCGCACACGAGCCTCCTTGCGCACGAGCGCTGAAACCAAACGGTATTTTAATTATTGATTAATCTGCCGATTGGATTTTCTCGATTAATCATTTGCTCCGTGTCACGTCATCGTGTGTTTTGAGCTCGCGGGGCATGAAGATGCATTCAGTGGCAATCTGACTTTTAACAAATTGATCAGGATTCACTTGTCTGTCAATTATTTCCAGCTCTTACTTTGACTCCATGATCACATTTACGCAGAAGCGAGTATTGATTGACAGCTGATGAATCGATCTCCATGTATTGTCTGGAGAATGAGGTTCATTTACTATTTGATTTGCACCTTTTCGATTTGTATAGCACCTTATTACTTGAAGAGAGGAACAAGTAGAGCTACAAGTTTACACGTTTTTTCTATTTCCGGTCGATAGTACTGAGGGTCTGAGTCCAGCTCCTCAGCTTTCAGCATCTCAATGCAACACGATGACTTGTGCAGCATCCGATTCAAGTCACACACACACACACACACACACACACACACACACACACACACACACACACACACACACACACACACACACACACACACACACACACACACACACACACACACACACACACACACACACACACACACTGACCTGCAAACAGCTTGGTAACCGAGCCGTCGACGTTTTGTAAATAAATAAAACTCCATGAAAAGAGAAACCGTCTTCGTCAATGTAACAATAAAAAAACAAAAATCAGTTTCCTGCTCGTTTCCAGTTGAATTATAACGTGAGTATTTTATTTATCCACTTGCAGCTTTGACTCCCAGGCAGCTAAATGACATATAAATATATATAAAAAAACAACACTTTGGCGTATATGAATAATGCATTGTTGCATGTGTGCATATCAATAATTCAAACAAACCACTATATCTACTCAATTATCTTTTATTATGAATTATTCACCTGCGTGGAGTGCATATTGGCAATCTAACAGGCATCTTTGGGTGTGAGTACAAGTGGCAGGTTGGAGGTGTTGGTGCTTTAAACAGGAGGGAAAAAAGAAACACGTGTATTGCTGAGTTCTAATTGGGGGTCCAAGGTAAACAGACGGGACACACACACAGACACACACACACAATAAAAGCTAAAAATCAGCATCCTCTCTTCCAGGACAAAGTGGAAGCGGCAGACCGCGGTGGGTCTGGAGCTGCTGGCGGAGGCTGGGAACTACTCCGCCCTGCAGAGGATGTTCCCGTCCCCGTACTTCTACCCGCAAAGCCTGGTGTCCAACCTGGACCCCGGAGCGGCCCTCTACCTGTACAGAGGCCCCTCGGCGCCCCCTCCGGGCCTGCAGAGACCCCTGGTGCCGCGCATCCTACTGCACGGCCTGGGGGGCAGCGAGCCGCCGCCTCTGCCCCCCATGTCCAGCGTCCTTACCCGGCCAAGTCAGCAGCGGTGAGCCGGTCACCTGCTGCTGCTGCTGGGGGTGCTTTTTTTTTTTTTCTCTTTTTTTTCTTCTACGCCGAGCTCGGCAGGACTCATAGGAAGAAATAAAAAACAAAGACAGATAAATAAAAACGAGGCAGAAGAAAAATAAAAAACAAACTGTTCGAGGCCTTTATAGGGCGCGAGCTGGCCGATGGAGGCTGATCCCCGCGCGCGCGGAGCTTTGTGACTCCAACTGCTGTGGGAGGATTTCCCCCTTGTGTTTTGTTTTTTGGGGACATGAGCTTTATTTATTTATAACTTTATTTATTTTTCAATATGAAGCAAAGCATCTAAGTTATGTATTTATTTGATCCCAGTGTCAGTATTTTTAGTGTTCTTCCCCAACAACAGATACGATTGTTGGTGAAACTTTGATCTACAGTTCAATGCCAATTAGACCCCTGTTGGTATTATTATTATTATTACGTGGACGTTCATGGATATTGGCAAAGTAGCATTGTTCCATGTAATATGAATATAATGTAGAGGATCCAAAGGTATTAGTAAATCTTTCTCCCCCACCCCCTTTCTAAATCTGTCTTGATTTTTCTTTCCACGTGAAGATCAAGATGATAAACAGTCATAAATCTGTAAATAAGAATATTTTGCATTTTATTCGAAAGAGACTGATTTTAAAAAGAAACCTTTTTTTAATTTCGTTTGTTGTTGTTTTTGTTTTCTCAGACCGCGGTGATCCAGATTAAAGCTAACAGGCTAGATTAGCCATCAGAAACAAGAGAACGAGTCATCATAAAAAAAAATCAAAATAACCCTGGACTCACACATATGGCACAAACACGAGAGCTACGGAAAGAAGATTTATATAAAGTCGTTTTTTCTTGTTCTTAGTTGAAGTTTTAACAGAGAAAAAAAAAGTCATGTAATTTATTAAAAAAAATACTGTTTCATTCCTGCAGAGGACACGGGGGACGCAATCACCTCAGTGATGTTTAATTTAATTTATTTGTTATATCGCAATGAACAAAGCGGTCGGACTCGGGTCTGCACGTGCAGGTGTAGCTGCCTGTTGATTGGCTCTTGGTGTATTTGAACAGACGTCGTGCGTTATGTTACTTCATATGAAGCCGTGATAACCCCTCATTGTTATACTCTCCTTTGGTGAACATGTATATTGCAGATATCAAAACTTGTGGAGTGGTTCTCGTATTTCCTGGATCGTTTTAATTTAATTTAATTTTTTTATTTTCATTCCCCTGTACTCTCTTCCAATTTCATTTTTTTAAATTTTCGGGTGAAATTCACAGCAACCATTGAACAGAAAGGGAGGGGAGGGGGGGATTTGATGTAAAAGAGAAATACTTTTATAAATGTGGAAAATAAAAGTCTTTCATTTAATCACGTGGCTGCTTGAATGTGTGTGGAAACGGAAACGCCCCGCGGCGGAGGCCGGAAGCAACACGTGGACTTCCGCCCTATCGGGAGGGTCGAAGAGCTGCAACACATAGGATACTTGTTGTGGATTACATTATCAATATTATTATTTAATCATTATTTATCCATCAATTTAAGATATGTGTGTATATGTATACATACACACTCTTTTATTAAACATTCCTTTGAGAGAAAAAACATTATTTGGTAAATGTAGAACATCAATTAGTCCGAATATAGATCCATTTATGACCAAATCAAAAGAAGAAGAATACCCAACTCATCCATAGAGGCCTCGTGGTGCGTTTGAGACCGGCCACCGTTCAAATAGGAGTACTTGTATCGCGAAGGGATGGGATCACGTGACAGTGCCAATGAGCAAAGGTTGAGGAGATGATGCTGCTGTCGCTTTAATTAAACATCTCCACTTTTCCGGAAGCAGCTGGAAAATAAACCTCGTGCGAAGGGCTCGCGCGCGTTTATTAGAGGGATCCGTGTTTGAGTGAATTCCAACATGTCTGTCTCTGTTTGCTTTAGTCTAGTTTATTTAATTTGTTTAATGTTGAGGTGGAGAGAAAAAAAGAAAAAAAACTTTAACACTTTAAAATCCGGGTTCTTTTTTTTTAAAAAAAACCTTTTAAAAGAAGAGATTTAGAGGAAAGATTCCTCAACCAAGTTTAATTTGTATTGATTACGAACATGTCGCCTTATATTTTTTCCATCTCTTACATTTTATTTGTCCTCCCCTGAACATTTAGTCTCGATTGCAAAAAGCGTTCAAAAAGTTTGATTGAAAATTGGCACCAAAGAGCAAGCGCGCGCACGTGCACGCGCACGGACACTCTCACTCTCACATTAAAAAGTGAAATCAAAGATCATTTCCAGCTAATGTCTTTAGAGAGGGGCCAACAAAGCAGAAGGGTCTTCTGTCCACAAAAATGGAGGCCCTGATCCCCCCCCCCTCTCTTCTCTCTTCATCTTCTTCATCCTCATTCCCACTCTCCTAAATGAACAGCAGCAACTCCCAATTCGTTTCTCTCTCTCTTCCTTTTCTTCCATAAACAATGCAGGAGATGAAATATTAATGTTATGTGCGCAATTGTTTAAGTGCCCTAAATGATCCCATTTTGGGAAATTGATTGTTCGCATCCTCCTCTTCCTCCGGGGTGCGGGACGCTGCGCTCCTCATGCCAAAACGGGCCCAACAGCTGGTCACCGGGCTGGAGCCGACTGCAGGCCGGGGATCAGCGCGGGGGACAGCTGGTCAGCGAGCTCCACCGGCGCCGCCCCCTCCCTCCTCCGCGCGCATCTCACCAACCTGGCCTCCCCCCCTCTCTCCCTCCATCTCCATCCATCTCATCCTCCACTCTCGGAGTCGACGTTACCGCGGCGCGTCGGGGGTTAACGGAGTTCAGGCGGAGGGACACGACTTTGGCGTGTAGGATGTTAACGATTAGACAAAGGACTTTAATAGCTTTTAATTGAAAGTCGATAATGGGTCTGATAGCCGGCTCCCCCTGCTGTCCTCCGCGCATGGCACCTGTTATGTGGGGCCCCCCTTCCACTTATCCAGTGGCTGACCACGCCGCGTGACGCATCAGACTGACGGGCCTGGCCACTGGCCGCGTTCACGATGCGGAAAATGGCATTAAAAATACAGCGAGGAGGCCGAGGATGGGGAAAGTAAAGAGGGGAAGGGGCGAGAAGGAGAGAAAGAGGAAAAATCAAACACCTCCCAACTTGCCAAAAGATCATTATAGTCCCATCACGAGGATCCGTGACCGATCCACATAATGAAAAGGGGGTTATTCTTGCAAAGTGCACAGCTGATTATCAGGAAAAAGCCCCCCGTGTGTCTTGTTGGGCGACTGGTATAGAGGGGGCTTCTCCCCCCCCCCCCTCTTTTCTTTGCATGTGAAAGGCTGTTGGTAAATCCCCCGGCTCTTACCGTGGATTGTCCCCGGCTCAGGGTTAATGAAGTGCGGGTGGAGTCTCGTTGAGCTCCCCGACAGAGGAAAAAAAAAAAAAAGAAAGAAAAAGAAGGAAGAAAGAAAAGAAAAAAGGCTTAGACTCAGAGGATTAGTCACTCTGCTTAATCCCGTGGATTCCTAATACTAATAATAATAATTCAAAAGAAGAAAAAACCCTAAACAAAACAAAAACAACAACCATTTGATGACATTAAGAGTGAATCAAAGCGTCACGTGCATTGTGCTCGTGCTGTGAAAAGCTTTTTTTAATATTTCCTTTTAATTCCTTCCACTGGACCAATGAGGCAAATCGGCCGCGCGCTTTGAGATGGTTCAGACACACACTGTGTTACGATCTCAGACACTTAGGAAGTAGGACCCAATTGCACGACCCGGGAGACAGAGATAAAGTATTTGTAAGTACTTTATTTTTCGGTTCTGCAGTGAACAAAATGAAAGCGCACACGTAGTGAGGGATCAAAAACTTTTCAAGAGCACAACATAACCCGACCTGATCATGGCAAAAGACCAGACGAACTGACAAGGAACACTGGGAGACAGGGGAATTTAAGCACATGGTAACAAGACACAGGTGGGACCAATCAGGGGCGCGGCTGACACTGATGAGCATAGGAGACAGGTGTGATGACAGGTGAAAACAATCAGGAAGCCTGGAATGAGAGAAAGCGAACATAAATGACCTGAACCTCTCTAGCATATCTGTCGGTGCACAACAGTACCGTAATAATCTCTAGGGCCAACTCCTGATGGCCCAGGCTGATTGTAAAAGTCGTGGATAAGAGTCTTGTCTACGATAAATGAAGCAGCTATCCAGCTTCTAGCCTCAGGACCGTAACCCTTCCAGTCTACCAGGAATTGCTTGCCCCTCCCGGTATTACGGAGCTCCAGTAGGTTACGGACCTTGTAAACGTCACGCCTTCAAAGAACTGGGGCGGTGGAGGGGCTTGGAGGGAACAAGTGTGCTCACACACCGCTTGATTCTACTAACGTGAAACGCTGGGTGCACTCTCAAGGTCCTGGGGAGTTGCAAGCGTCGACGCTGGGTTGATGACTCTGGACACTGGAAACGGACCCACAAATCTCGAGCCAGTTTCTTTGAGGCGACATGGAGTGGTAAGTCTTTGGTAGAGAGCCAAACCTTTGGCCTGGACTGTAGGAGGGAGCGACCCTGCGATGAACGTCCGCAACAGCCTTCATCCGAGCTGAACTGGAGAAGAGACTGGCAGCACCAGCCCAAACTCTGCGACAACGCCTGATCATGGCATGTGCCGATGGAACCATCACCTCTTCCTCGTTGTTAGGGAAAAGTGGAGGCTGGAAACCATTGACACAATGGAATGGAGAGAGACCTGTGGCCGCCGTGGGAAGGGTATTGTGGGCAACCTCGACCCATGTGAGGTGGTCACCCAGGTGGTCTGGTTCGGGAGACGAGACAACGAAGCGTAGTCTCTAGTTCTTGGTTCAGACGCTCCGACTGTCCATTTGACTGAGGGTGATATCCTGATGACAGGCTGACGGTGGCACCTATGAGTCGACAAAACTCTTTCCAGAAGGCGGAAATGAATTGTGGACCCTGTCGGAAACAATGTCATTAGGGAATCCATGGATCCTGAATACGTGATTCATCATGACCTCTGCGGTGACTTTGGCAGAGGGAAGCTTGGTCAATGGGATGAAGTGAGCCATTTCTGAAAATCGATCAACCACTGTTAGAACCGTAGTCTTGCCTCTGGATGAGGGAAATCCTGTCACAAAATCCATCGAAATGTGTGACCAAGGACGATGGGGAATCGGCAGCGGCTGGAGCAAGCCCATCTTAACTTGAGATGAGGTCTTATTACACGCACACACCGGACAAGCCGCTACATACTCGGCCACATTTTTCTTCATGGATGGCCACCAGAAACGTTGTTGAATCCTGAACATTGTTCTTGCTACTCCCGGATGGCACGAAAGCACAGATGAGTGAGCCCAGTGGATGACCTTGGAGTGAAGAGCCTCAGGAACAAACAGCAGATTGTTGGGACACTCGCTAGGCGCTGGATTCATGACATTTGCCTCTTTAACGACTGACTCCACTTGCCAGGAAAAGGCTCCGATCACCCGGTTAAGTGGAAGGATGGTCTTGGGCTCTACCGCAAGTGGTTCGGGATCGTAAAGACGAGACAAAGCATCGGGTTTTGATTCTGAGACCCGGGACGAAAAGAGAGTGTGAAGTTGAATCTACTAAAGAAAAGTGTCCACCTGGCCTGACGGGAGTTGAGACGCTTAGCCTTTCTTATATATTCTAGATTCTTGTGATCTGTCCAGACTAAAAACGGTTGCTCTGCACCCTCCAGCCAGTGTCTCCATTCCTCGAGGGCAGCTTTTACAGCTAACAATTCCTTGTTTCCCACGCCATAATTCCGCTCTGCCGTTGTCAACTTCCGCGACAGGTAAGCACATGGATGCATCTTGTTGTCTTCTGCAGAACGTTGAGACAGTACTCCTCCAATTCCCTCATTGGAAGCATCCACCTCGACCATAAACTGGCGCTGGGGATCTGGAATGGTGAGTATGGGAGCTGATGTGAATCTATCTCTGAGAAGTTTGAAAGCAAGATCCGCCTGGGGGGTCCACTTGAAGGGAACCTTAGGAGAAGTCAGAACATGCAGAGGAGCAGCAACAGAACTGAAATTCCTAATAAACTTCCTATAGAAGTTAGCAAATCCTAGGAACTGCTGAACCTTTTCCTGGAGTCTGGTGTGGGCCACTGGGATACTGCACTGACTTTCGCAGGATCCATTTGGATATGATTAGGTGAGACTATGTATCCTAAGAAAGACACCTCTTCTGTGTGGAACTCGCACTTCTCTGCCTTGACATATAGCTGATTATCCAGTAGTTTCTGCAAAACTTGGCGGACATGGTTAACATGAGATTTAGCGCCTGGGGAGAAAATCAGTATGTCATCCAGATACACAAACACTGAAATATTCAAGAATTCCAAAACCTCATTCACAAAAGCTTGAAAAACAGCCGGTGCATTGCACAGTCCAAAAGGCATTACCAAGTACTCATAGTGACCATTCTGAGTGTTGAATCCAGTCTTCCACTCATCCCCTTGTTTTATTCTAACCAAGTGATATGCATTTCTTAAATCCAACTTGGTGAATATCTTGGCCGTTGAAGCAGTTCAAAAGCAGATGACATGAGTGGCAGAGGATAGCGGTTCTTCACCGTAATGTCATTTAGTGGACTGTAGTCTATGCAAGGTCTCAGAGACCCGTCTTTCTTTCCCACAAAGAAGGCTCCCGCTCCGCTGGAGACGATGAAGGACGGATAATCCCTGATTTGAGTGAAGAGGAGATGTATTCATCCATTGCTGTTCTCTCAGGTCTCGAAATCGAGTAAAGTCTCCCTTGGGAATGGGGGCTCCTGCAAGAGATCAATGGGACAGTCAAAATCTCGGTGAGGAGGTAGCGACAAGGCTTTAGACTTGTTAAACGCTTCTTTTAAATCATGGTAACAGGAAGGTACCTTCTGTAGATCAGGATAGTCAGGGTGATCTATAATGATCCTACTAGAGTCTGTTGGTGCATTAACAGGTTGCGAAAGTTTACACTCTGCCCTTACAATCCTCTCCCCATTCCTTAACTTTCCTGAAAGCCAGTCTATGTGAGGATTGTGGATCTTCAGCCAAGGAAACCCCAAAATAATCGGGTACTGAGCCGACTCAAAAATATGAAATTGCATGCTCTCGGTATGGTCCTTATTTATAGTAATCCGTATGGGCTCAGTGCAATGGGTAACTGTGAACAACAAGCGGCCGTCTAAGGCACTGGCACTAACAGGATGAGATAGCGGGACAGTTTTATTTTTAGCTGTTTGACTAGGCCCCAGTCTATAAGGCTTTCGTCAGTCCCTGAGTCTATTAACACACCCTGGTCAATGGTCTGATTGTTAATACAAATGTCTACCTGAGTAACAGGTCGAGGAGGGAAGTCTGCGGGAAACTTGCTCACCAGCGCCCTCCTTTTGACTGGTGAGCACGATCTTTTCCGGGCATGAAGCGAGTTGATGACCCGGCTGGCCGCAGTAGAAACAGCAACCTCCGTGACGGCGCTGCCTCTCCTCCAGAGAAAGCCTGGTTCTTCCAAGCTGCATGGGTTCACCGGAGTCATTCGAAGTGTAGTCCTCAGATGGTCCGGTAACATGAGCTGGAAATCCTCCGCTGGCGGCGCGACCCTCCGAGGCGAATTCTGGAAGCTGGGAATAACATCTCGGTTGCCGACGCCCTCTCTCTTTCGAAGACGGTTATCGATCCGGATGGCCACAGCGATGAGGATTCCAGATCCCGGGTGTCTCCAGTGGAGCCAGCTGGTCCTTTATCGGTTCCGAAAGTCCTGTCATGAAGGCGTCACGAAGAGCCGGAACATTCCATCCGCTGTCCGCTGCTGCTGTACGAAACTCGATGGCATAATCAACCACCTGACGGTTGAGCTGACGTATTTGAAACAGTCTTCTGCTGGCCTCCGTAGCAGGCGATGAGTGGTCAAAATGCGCCTCATAGTCTCTATGAAATCGGCCAATGAGTAACATAGTTCGGTGTCTCTAGACCATTCTGCAGTAGCCCAGGCTGCAGCTCTTCCCGTTAAATGAGACACAATAAACGCCACTTTACCATGCTCAGATAAGCAGGCTGCTGGGTTGTGTTGAAAATGCAGATCACACTGTACCAGAAAGGCTCTGTAATTCGAAGAGTCTCCGGAAAATCTCTCCGGAAGAGCCAGCCGTAACGGGAGGAAACAGCCTGACCTGGGTCGTCAGCTGGAGTATTGAAAGGCAAATTCTCAGCTGTGAATGACGTCACCGAGGGAGCAGACTGTTGATGAGTGAGAAAATTATTAATTTGGGCAACCAGTTGTTGCATCTGTGTAGATAATTCTTCCTGAACCCCGCCTGGCGCCCTCTCAGCTCTTGTATTTCCCGGCTGACTTTGTCCAGTTTTTCCTCGTGATGAAAATCGTCACGCCCTGTACCGACAGAGCGGCGTGAAGCTTTGGTCTTGCTGGGTCCATAATGTGGTCAGTTCGTTCTGTTACGATCTCAGACACTTAGGAAGTAGGACGCTCTTGGACGACACTGGAGACAGAGATAAAGTATTTGTGAGTACTTTATTTTCGGTTCTGCAGTGAACAAATGAAAGCGCCACGAGTGAGGATCAAAACTTTCAAGAGCACAACATAACCCCACCTGATCATGGCAAAAGACTAGTCGAACAGACAAGGAACACTGGGAGACAGGGAATTTAAGCACATGGTAACAAGACACAGGTGGGACCAATCAGGGCGGGGCTGACACTGATGAGCATAGGAGACAGGTGTGATGACAGGTGAAAACAATCAGGAAGCCTGGAATGAGAGAAAGCGAACAAATGACCTGAACCTCTATATATCTGTCTAGCATATCTGTCGGTGCTATCTGTCGGTGCACAACACACTGGCACACACTGGCGTTTTGCTGAAAACAATCCGGGGTGAAATAGATCCATTAAAACGTGTTCAAGAAGCGTGCATGGCTTTATTGTGCCGTTTTCCTCAACAATGGCTACAAACGGGGGAAAAAAGCACGACTTTTTTTTCCAGTTTCATGCACATAAACGAAATGTGCCTTTTATATGGGCTATTATGGGACTGTTAGTCAGAGAAGACTTTACAACAGTTTATTCCTACATGCCGAGAGCCTCTATATCCTCCATACTGCCTGTATTTAGGGCATTTTGGAGTAACGTTTAAGTTCTCTTAGCACACTGAAGGGTTTCAAAACAAAGCAAAACCATTCTATTACTCACGTCCTCATGTGGACGACTCCAAACAAAGTGGTTGACGTTTTTTGAAATATGGCAGTGTTTTAAATATAGGATCAGCTGCTTCAGTCTAAATATATGGTTAAAAAAACAACAACAAAAAGTCAATATATGGCTATAGTTGGATGCACTGGCGTTTATGTTTGTTGTATTTATATGCAGCAGGCAGAGGAGCACTGTGCGCACGGACCCCCAAAGCCACCACGTTCCAAATATATTTTATTCTCCTTCACATTAAAATGTCAAATTTAAAAAACTCAGTGAACCAACATTGTCTATATGGGACTCAATGGCTGAAGAGATGGAAGATGAAGAGGAGGAGAGAGAGAGAGAGGCTGTGGTGTGGAAATGAATCGGACTCAGCAATGAACAGAGACATTTAGAGAGATGAAGTGCGAATGAAGCAGCAAGTGTAAAAGGGGGGTGTGCAGAGCATGCAGCCTCTCCTGGTTAGAGGGTATACTGGGGGGGATGGAAAGCCTCGCCGAGTGGAGGGGAGATAACCCCACTAATCATTTCCCCAATATGACGAGGGGGAGAACTACAAACTTGGGTCAGGGGCTCGGGGATTGACATCCCAATCTCAGCAAATAATGAAAGCTTTCCTCTCGGATCAGAAAGGAGGGTTAGGGAGGAGGACGGGAGAAGAGGGGGATAGACGTGGGGTAGAGAGAGGGAGAGAGAGAGAGAGAGGGGAGGGGCTGCTGCTGCTTCACAACCACTTCATTGAAACCTCTCATTCTTTGGCTCTGGACTGCAGAGGAGGGTCAATAAAAACAACAGCCGTGGATGTTCCTGGATGACGCACTCAGGCCCCAAAACGCCTCGTTTATAATATGAACGACCGACACGACGGACATCTTTCAACAAAAGCTTTAAAACAACAACCTGAAACATATTTAACTGTTTCTATAACTGTGAGGGTCAAACTTGTCCAACATTCGGCCTCCAGGGGCTGAAATGAAAAAAAAATTCTCATTCGACTGAGTCAATCGATCAATGTTTCTCTTTAATTTTAATGTTTTCTACAAGTAAAAAAGCCTGTTACATATTTTTATAATGTTTGATCCATTTTCATTTTGATTGAACTCTTACTGGATCATTGCGGAATCTTTTTGCAATATATTCGATTACAAAACATTTAGTGCCCTATTGTATATATGGTATATATCATAATAAAGAACATCGAAGAATTCATTAATTACAATATTTTAAAAAATTAATTCGTATTTACCGAGCAATAACTGCCTGAATAATACACAGTCTATATGTAACCAAGCGATCCCTTTCAGGACCCAAAAAGTTCTGAAGTTGGAAATTAAAAACCTATATATGTATTTGTACCAGCTCTAAAAACACATTTAAAATCTTAATCCTAAACTAATTGTTGCTTCCTGGTGTCCCGGGCAGTGAGGGGGGCGGTGTGCAGCAGCGGGGGGTCTGTGTAAACCACATCCCTATCAGATGACACAGAGCTTATCCAATCAATAGCGTGTTGTGTCTCACACTGCCGGCTCCCGGCAGCCACTTGGCAATCTTTTCCCCTTTCTTAAAACACGCCCCGAGGCCCTGACCCCAGACCGGCCCACCGGGCCCCTGTGAAACGCCTCTGGGACCCGCGGCCGACACACAACCTACAGGCGAGGAGTAAATCTCAGAGTGATCTGCAGACAGAGACGTCGGACCGCCGGGAGCCTGGTCAGTTATTTCAGCTTCTTCCGGGGGAATGAAAATGCAAATTATTCATCCGGCGTATATTAAGACAACAATGTGATGAATTCAGCGAGAGCAACAACAACAACAACAACAAACATTTTAAAAAACTCTATTTATTACATACAACAAAATCCCTGGCACGACAGAACAAGTCAAACTAGAACGGGCACTCGGTAGAGCGCATACCTTCGCATATCACAAGATTGGGCATTGAATTATGAACATGTTGGCATTAGTTGCATGCCAATTGGATAACAATTTACCGCGCTATGGAAAAAGAAGATTTTTACCTTTTCATGACCTTGACCTTGACCTTTGACCCGACCAATCCGAAAATCTAATCAAATGGTCCCCAGATAATAACCAATCATCCCACTAAATTTCATGCGATTCGGTTTCATACTTTTTGAGTTATGCGAGTAACACGCATGCAATAAATAAATAAATAAATAAATACGGCGATCAAAACATAACCTTCCGCATTTTCAATGCGAAGGTAATGAGGCCAAAATCCGTTCACTTTTTTGGAGAAATTAACTGGCAAAAATATCAAATCTCAATTTCAAGCTCCTTTCGGCTCACGATGCGTTCACTGATCGGTTTTACCAACAAGATTCCTTCTTCAAATGTATTTCTGACATTGGCAACGCAAACATAATCTGTACAGATTAGTGTTTTTTGGCAGGAATTAAAATGAGAAAAACGACAGATTCATCTGTAAAACTTTGTTCTCTGAACTTTTGGTTTCCATCCTTCTTAACTGGAATATGAATGTTCTGTTTGATGGACAGGAGTTGACTGCAATGTGTTGTGATTCACGGGGACCTTGAATGCATCTTAATTGACGTTTTTTGTAGTTTTCAAAATAGACTGGAGGATTACATGGCCCTTAATATATAGAAATAACATGTATTTACACTATTCAAAAACACATTGTAATCCCATTACACATCCGCCAGCTATTTAGTTATTATTGACAAGTTATATTGTTTAGATATTTTGATGTATTAGAATAGCTTTTTCCTTTGATAGTTGTTTGTTGTGCACCGACAGATATGCTAGAGAGGTTCAGGTCATTTATGTTCGCTTTCTCTCATTCCAGGCTTCCTGATTGTTTTTTTCCTGTTCCCCCCTTCCATGTCTATTCCCTGTTTCCCAGTGTTTTTCCTGTCAAAGTTCCCGGTTCCTTTGGTCTTTTTTGCCATGATCAGGTCGGGTTATGTTGTTCTTGAAAAATTTTATCCTCACATAGGATACTTGTTGTGATTACATTATCAATATTATTATTTAATCATTATTTATCCATCAATTTAAGATATGTGTGTATATGTATACATACACACTCTTTATTAAACATTCCTTTGAGAGAAAAAACATTATTTGGTAAATGTAGAACATCAATTAGTCCGAATATAGATCCATTTATGACCAAATCAAAAGAAGAAGAATACCCAACTCATCCATAGAGGCCTCGTGGTGCGTTTGAGACTGCCACCGTTCAAATAGGAGTACTTGTATCGCGAAGGGATGGGATCACGTGACAGTGCCAATGAGCAAAGGTTGAGGAGATGATGCTGCTGTCGCTTTAATTAAACATCTCCACTTTTCCGGAAGCAGCTGGAAAATAAACCTCGTGCGAAGGGCTCGCGCGCGTTTATTAGAGGGATCCGTGTTTGAGTGAATTCCAACATGTCTGTCTCTGTTTGCTTTAGTCTAGTTTATTTAATTTGTTTAATGTTGAGGTGGAGAGAAAAAAAGAAAAAAAACTTTAACACTTTAAAATCCGGGTTCTTTTTTTTTAAAAAAAACCTTTTTAAAAGAAGAGAGATTTAGAGGAAAGATTCCTCAACCAAGTTTAATTTGTATTGATTACGAACATGTCGCCTTATATTTTTTCCATCTCTTACATTTTATTTGTCCTCCCCTGAACATTTAGTCTCGATTGCAAAAAGCGTTCAAAAAGTTTGATTGAAAATTGGCACCAAAGAGCAAGCGCGCGCACGTGCACGCGCACGGACACTCTCACTCTCACATTAAAAAGTGAAATCAAAGATCATTTCCAGCTAATGTCTTTAGAGAGGGGCCAACAAAGCAGAAGGGTCTTCTGTCCACAAAAATGGAGGCCCTGATCCCCCCCCCCTCTCTTCTCTCTTCATCTTCTTCATCCTCATTCCACCTCCTAAATGAACAGCAGCAACTCCCAATTCGTTTCTCTCTCTTCCTTTTCTTCCATAAACAATGCAGGAGATGAAATATTAATGTTATGTGCGCAATTGTTTAAGTGCCCTAAATGATCCCATTTTGGGAAATTGATTGTTCGCATCCTCCTCTTCCTCCGGGGTGCGGGACGCTGCGCTCCTCATGCCAAAACGGGCCCAACAGCTGGTCACCGGGCTGGAGCCGACTGCAGGCCGGGGATCAGCGCGGGGGACAGCTGGTCAGCGAGCTCCACCGGCGCCGCCCCCTCCCTCCTCCGCGCGCATCTCACCAACCTGGCCTCCCCCCCTCTCTCCCTCCATCTCCATCCATCTCATCCTCCACTCTCGGAGTCGACGTTACCGCGGCGCGTCGGGGGTTAACGGAGTTCAGGCGGAGGGACACGACTTTGGCGTGTAGGATGTTAACGATTAGACAAAGGACTTTAATAGCTTTTAATTGAAAGTCGATAATGGGTCTGATAGCCGGCTCCCCCTGCTGTCCTCCGCGCATGGCACCTGTTATGTGGGGCCCCCCTTCCACTTATCCAGTGGCTGACCACGCCGCGTGACGCATCAGACTGACGGGCCTGGCCACTGGCCGCGTTCACGATGCGGAAAATGGCATTAAAAATACAGCGAGGAGGCCGAGGATGGGGAAAGTAAAGAGGGGAAGGGGCGAGAAGGAGAGAAAAGAGGGAAAAAATCAAACACCTCCCAACTTGCCAAAAGATCATTATAGTCCCATCACGAGGATCCGTGACCGATCCACATAATGAAAAGGGGGTTATTCTTGCAAAGTGCACAGTTGGTTATCAGGAAAAAGCCCCCCGTGTGTCTTGTTGGGCGACTGGTATAGAGGGGGCTTCTCCCCCCCCCCCCTCTTTTCTTTGCATGTGAAAGGCTGTTGGTAAATCCCCCGGCTCTTACCGTGGATTGTCCCCGGCTCAGGGTTAATGAAGTGCGGGTGGAGTCTCGTTGAGCTCCCCGACAGAGGAAAAAAAAAAAAAAGAAAGAAAGAAAAAGAAGGAAGAAAGAAAAGAAAAAAGGCTTAGACTCAGAGGATTAGTCACTCTGCTTAATCCCGTGGATTCCTAATACTAATAATAATAATTCAAAAGAAGAAGAAAAAACCCTAAACAAAACAAAAACAACAACCATTTGATGACATTAAGAGTGAATCAAAGCGTCACGTGCATTGTGCTCGTGCTGTGAAAAGCTTTTTTTTATATTTCCTTTTAATTCCTTCCACTGGACCAATGAGGCAAATCGGCCGCGCGCTTTGAGATGGTTCAGACACACACTGGCAGCGTTTTGCTGAAAACAATCCGCGGGGGGTGAGAAATAGATCCATTAAAACGTGTTCAAGAAGCGCGTGCATGGCTTATTGTGCCGTTTTTCCTCAACAATGGCCACAAACGGGGGAAAAAAGCACGACTTTTTTTTCCAGTTTCATGCACATAAACGAAATGTGCCTTTTATATGGGCTATTATGGGACTGTTAGTCAGAGAAGACTTTACAACAGTTTATTCCTACATGCCGAGAGCCTCTATATCCTCCATACTGCCTGTATTTAGGGCATTTTGGAGTAACGTTTAAGTTCTCTTAGCACACTGAAGGGTTTCAAAACAAAGCAAAACCATTCTATTACTCACGTCCTCATGTGGACGACTCCAAACAAAGTGGTTGACGTTTTTTGAAATATGGCAGTGTTTTAAATATAGGATCAGCTGCTTCAGTCTAAATATATGGTTAAAAAAACAACAACAAAAAGTCAATATATGGCTATAGTTGGATGCACTGGCGTTTATGTTTGTTGTATTTATATGCAGCAGGCAGAGGAGCACTGTGCGCACGGACCCCCAAAGCCACCACGTTCCAAATATATTTTATTCTCCTTCACATTAAAATGTCAAATTAAAAAAACTCAGTGAACCAACATTGTCTATATGGGACTCAATGGCTGAAGAGATGGAAGATGAAGAGGAGGAGAGAGAGAGAGGCTGTGGTGTGGAAATGAATCGGACTCAGCAATGAACAGAGACATTTAGAGAGATGAAGTGCACGATGAAGTAGCAGCAAGTGTAAAAGAGGGGGGGGGGGGGGTAGTGTGCAGAGCATGCAGCCTCCCCTGGTTAGAGGGGGTATATACTGGGGGGGGGGGGGTAGGATGGAAAGCCTCGCCGAGTGGAGGGGAGATAACCCCACTAATCATTTCCCCAATATGACGAGGGGGAGAACTACAAACTTGGGTCAGGGGCTCGGGGATTGACATCCCAATCTCAGCAAATAATGAAAGCTTTCCTCTCGGATCAGAAAGGAGGGTTAGGGAGGAGGACGGGAGAAGAGGGGGATAGACGTGGGGTGGAGAGAGGGAGAGAGAGAGAGAGAGGGGTGGGGCTGCTGCTTCACAACCACTTCATTGAAACCTCTCATTCTTTGGCTCTGGACTGCAGAGGAGGGTCAATAAAAACAACAGCCGTGGATGTTCCTGGATGACGCACTCAGGCCCCAAAACGCCTCGTTTATAATATGAACGACCGACACGACGGACATCTTTCAACAAAAGCTTTAAAACAACAACCTGAAACATATTTAACTGTTTCTATAACTGTGAGGGTCAAACTTGTCCAACATTCGGCCTCCAGCGGCTGAAATGAACTTTTTCTCTTCATTCGACTGAGTCAATCGATCAATGTTTCTCTTTAATTTTAAAGTTTTCTACAAGTAAAAAAGCCTGTTACATATTTTTATAATGTTTGATCCATGTTCATTTTGATTGAACTCTTCCTGGATCATTGCGGAATCTTTTTGCAATATATTCGATTACAAAACAACGACAGCTCACATTTAGTGCCCTATTGTATATATCATAATAAAGAACATCGAAGAATTCATTCATTACAATATTTAAAAAAATTAATTCGAGCAATAACTGCCTGAATAATACACAGTCTATATGGAACCAAGCGATCCCTTTCAGGACCCAAAAAGTTCTGAAGTTGGAAATTAAAAAACTATATATGTATTTGTACCAGCTCTAAAAACACATTTAAAATCTTAATCCTAAACTAATTGTTGCTTCCAGGTTTCCCGGGCAGTGAGGGGGCGGTGTGCAGCAGCGGGGGGTCTGTGTAAGCCACATCCCTATCAGATGACACAGAGCTTATCCAATCAATAGCGTATTGTGTCTCACACTGCCGGCTCCCGGCAGCCACTTGGCAATCTTTTCCCTTTTCTTAAAACACGCCCCGAGGCCCTGACCCCAGACCGGCCCACCGGGCCCCTGTGAAACGCCTCTGGGACCCGCGGCCGACACACAACCTACAGGCGAGGAGTAAATCTCAGAGTGATCTGCAGACAGAGACGTCGGACCGCCGGGAGCCTGGTCAGTTATTTCAGCTTCTTCCGGGGGAATGAAAATGCAAATTATTCATCCGGCGTATATTAAGACAACAATGTGATGAATTCAGCGAGAGCAACAACAACAACAACAACAACAACAAACATTTAAAAAAACTCTATTTATTACATACAACAAAATCCCTGGCACGACAGAACAAGTCAAACTAGAACGGGCACTCGGTAGAGCGCATACCTTCGCATATCACAAGATTGGGCATTGAATTATGAACATGTTGGCATTAGTTGCATGCCAATTGGATAACAATTTACCGCGCTATGGAAAAAGAAGATTTTTACCTTTTCATGACCTTGACCTTGACCTTTGACCCGATCAATCCGAAAATCTAATCAAATGGTCCCCAGATAATAACCAATCATCCCACTAAATTTCATGCGATTCGGTTTCATACTTTTTGAGTTATGCGAGTAACACGCATACAAATAAATAAATAAATAAATAAATACACGGCGATCAAAACATAACCTTCCGCATTTTCAATGCGAAGGTAATGAGGCCGGGGGTAAATCCGTTCACGACTTTTTTTGGAGAAATTAACTGGCAAAAATATCAAATCTCAATTTCAAGCTCCTTTCGGCTCACGATGCGTTCACTGATCGGTTTTACCAACAAGATTCCTTCTTCAAATGTATTTCTGACATTGGCAACGCAAACATAATCTGTACAGATTAGTGTTTTTTGGCAGGAATTAAAATGAGAAAAACGACAGATTCATCTGTAAAACTTTGTTCTCTGAACTTTTGGTTTCCATCCTTCTTAACTGGAATATGAATGTTCTGTTTGATGGACAGGAGTTGACTGCAATGTGTTGTGATTCACGGGGACCTTGAATGCATCTTAATTGACGTTTTTTGTAGTTTTCAAAATAGACTGGAGGATTACATGGCCCTTAATATATAGAAATAACATGTATTTACACTATTCAAAAACACATTGTAATCCCATTACACATCCGCCAGCTATTTAGTTATTATTGACAAGTTATATTGTTTAATCTTTGCAGGTTAGATATTTTGATGTATTAGAATAGCTTTTTCCTATGATAGTTGTTATTACCTTCGCATTGAAAATGTGGAAGGTTATGTTTTGATCGCCGTGTATTTATTTATGTATTCGTATGCGTGTTATTCGCATAACAAAAAAAGTTTTAAACCGAATCGCCTGAAATTTGGTTGGATGATTGGTTATTATCCGGGGACCATTTGATTAGATTTTGGGACCAATCGGGTCAAAGGTCAAGGTCATGAAAAGGTCAAAATCTTCTTTTTACCATAGCACGGTCACTTTTTATCCAATTGGCATGCAACTAATGCCAAAATGTTCATAATTCAATGCCCAATCTTGTGATATGCGAAGGTATGCGCTCTACCGAGTGCCCATTCTAGTTCATTGTTGTTGTTGTTTCGATATATTTAGTCTTTTGATTGTTCACTCATTGGGTAACACTGAGTAGGCAGGTCCAGGACCAGCATGCACCTGGTTCGGCCTATTTTATCAGTTCCTTTGTTCTTTTTGTTTGTTTGTTTTGTTAAATGATCAGAATGACATAATCCTGGATGGACATAACTTTTCTTTTTGTGAAACACAAACTCCACGGAGCGTCAGTGTCAATTTGATGAATGTTTGTTTTTGATTTATTGGCCGAATGGCCGCTACAGTGAGTCATCTAACAACGCTTACTCTCCAACCCCTGAGAAAAAGTGGAAGATTCTTCCGGAAACCGTCGGCTGTCCTCGACGCCGCGGCGACTCGCCGTCTGTGAGTGACCCCGGCGCGCGGCTCATAAATGTGGGAGAGGGTCCGCGATCTGGTCTCATCCGAAAAAGGCGGCTACAAATGAAAGAGAACAGGCGGTTTCTTGGACACCACCCCCCCCCCCCCCCTGGTGGACCCTGGGGGGGTCACTGACTGGGGGGGGGGGGGCTCTCACCTCATAAACATAAAGGGAGGAGAAGGCCATCAATAAATGATGAGGAGTGGTATACATGTATTTTTAACGGTGCCTCCGTGTGATGTCTGGCAGCTCTCTCCTGGTGGAGGGTCAGAGAGCAGAGGAGGAGCGGGCGTTTCCTTTTTTGAATTAGGCCTCTCTCTCTCTCTCTATATATATATATATATAAATATATAAGGGGGGTGAGGGGGCCAGGTGGTTTCAAAAATAGATCAATACAACAACAAAAAGAAAAGGTATCGATGGCTGACGCTCAGAGTGCAACGTGCAGATTTGTGGCATGCGCTAAAAACTTTAAGGCTGCAAGTAGCAATAACTGGACATGGATTGATCTCTTCGTGGTTTTACAGGGAATGAGAAAAGCAGACATAACTTACATTAACAGGTTAGAAGTTTGACTTTTTTTCCGTGATATATAACTTGCATGATTCGGTGGTTACCTAATCAATGAATCCTTTAAATTGACCGTCTGTTTCAACATAAAATAAATATATTTATTTAAACAGTTCTCCTGGGATTACTAGGATACAACATTACTGATTTAACTAACACGTCTACATCTTTAATCTGTGTTATAGGGTTGAACATGTCAACGCGTGGAGTTATTACAAGCCTCCAAATCCTGAGGAATAATCCCCCCAAAAATAACAAAACATAAACTGATGATTTTCTTCTTCTCTCTTTTCTTTTTAAAACGTGGTGATGTTGAACGTCTCATCACGGGATCAGTTATAGGAACGTATAGAAGAGGGAGCGACGCCGGGGAGGACATGATTGATGCTGCTTGTAGCCTCAAGGGGAGCAAGCAAGGAGGTAAGGAGGCACGTAAGGAGGCATGCAAAGAGGCAAGATAGGAGGCATGTGAGAAAGCATGCAAGGAGGCAAGCAAGGATACACGCAAGGAGGCACGCAGGGAGGCTCGCAAGGAGGCAAGCAAAGAGGCAAGCAAGGAGGCAATGAAGGAGGCACGCAAGGAGGCAAGCAAAGAGGCAATGAAGGAGGCTCGCAAGGAGGCAAGCAAGGAGGCATGCAAGGAGGCAAGCAAGGAGGCATGCGAGGCAAGCAAGGAGGCATGCGAGGCAAGCAAAGAGGCAAGCAAGGAGGCAAGAAAGGAATTATGCAAGGAGGCATGCAAGGAGGCAATAAAGGAAGTATGCAAGGAGGCAATAAAGGAAGTATGCAAGGAGGCATGCAAGGAGGCAAGCAAGGAGGCAAGCAAGGAGGCAATGAAGGAGGCACGCAAGGAGGCAAGCAAAGAGGCAATGAAGGAGGCTCGCAAGGAGGCAAGCAAGGAGGCATGCAAGGAGGCAAGCAAGGAGGCATGCGAGGAGGCAAGCAAGGAGGCAAGAAAGGAATTATGCAAGGAGGCATGCAAGGAGGCAATAAAGGAAGTATGCAAGGAGGCATGCAAGGAGGCAAGCAAGGAGGCAAGAAAGGAAGTATGGAAAGAGGCATGCAAGGAAGTAAGCAAGGAGGCATGCAAGGAGGCAAGAAAGGAAGTATGCAAGGAGGCAAGAAAGGAAGAATGCAAGGAGGCAAGAAAGGAAGTATGCAAGGAGGCAAGCAAGGAAGTAAGCAAGGAGGCATGCAAGGAGGCAAGAAAGGAGGCATGCAAGGAGGCAAGAAAGGAAGTATGCAAGGAGGCAAGCAAGGAGGCAAGAAAGGAAGTATGCAAGGAAGTAAACAAGGAGGCATGCAAGGAGGCAAGAAAGGAGGCAAGAAAGGAAGAATGCAAGGAGGCAAGAAAGGAAGTATGCAAGGAGGCAAGCAAGGAAGTAAGCAAGGAGGCAAGAAAGGAGGCATGCAAGGAGGCAAGCAAGGAAGTATGCAAGGAGGCAAGAAAGGAAGTATGCAAGGAAGCATGCAAGGAGGCAATGAAGGAGGCACGCAATGAGGCATGCAAGGAAGTACGCAAGGAGGCAAGCAAGGTGGCACGCTAGAAGGCAATCAAGGAAGTACGCAAGGAGGCAAGCAAGGAGGCACGCAAGAAGGCAAGCTAGGAAGTACGCAAGGAGGCAATGAAGGAGGCATGCAAGGAGGCATGCAAGGAAGTATGCAAGGAGGCAAGCAAGGAGGCATGCAAGGAGGTACGCAAGGAGGCAAGAAAGGAAGTATGCAAGGAGGCAAGCAAGGAGGCATGCAAGGAAGTACGCAAGGAGGCAAGCAAGGAGGCACCTTTCTGCATGTGCTCCATGCCGACTCCTCCCACTCCGTCATCCTCACTGGATGTCTCTGTCATGTTCCTTCTGGTCACATGACGTCTCTTCTTCTCTCCGTCCTCCTCTGTTCTCTCCTCAAGGGTTCTTACCTTGTTCCCCCATGAAAGGCTTTTCTTCTCATTCTTTGGGGAGTTGTTCCTGATCCGATGTGAGGTCAAAGGTCAGGGGGGGGGTCCCTCTGAGGGACATTCACAAGTTGTGATATTGGGCTCGACAAAATAAACTGAACTGAATTCATTGTTTTTGCCGATAACTCAAAACCAATCGTCAAGAGTGAAAAAGGTTGCGGCGGCTCCTTCACATCGATTCTGTCCAACGCGAGAATCACATGAATCACGAGAATCACGTGAATCACGTGAATCACGTGAATCACGTGAATCACATGAACTCATCGTCTCCAGATGTGCGCTCCTGTCCACGCGCACACGCAACGCCGCTATTTTGTGCGAGTGTTTGAGTCCGTTTGCCCACACACACACACACACACACACACACGCACACACACACACACACACGATGTACCTGTGAGCTCTCGCTGGGTGTCAGGTGTGTTGGGGGGGGGGGGGAGGTAGACAGGTTGGGGACTGAAAGGGGGGGGGGTGCAAAAAGACCCTAATTGGACAAGTGAGCCCGGTGGCGGCGGGGAGGACGATCTACCTCGGTGACCACTCCTTGACATGCCATTTGCCTCCGAGGACCCCCAGGGCTGGCCGAGCAGCTGCCCGACAAGAGCCATAACTCCGGGCCACGGCGAAGGGACCTCGGGCTAACAAGCCGAGAACGAAAGAGACCGGCGGAGCGGTAGAGGGGGGAGACGAGGGGGGGGGTGGGGGAGAAGGAGGGTTAGGAATAGACCAAGGAGTCAAGAGGGGAACACGGGAGGAAACAAAAAACTTTACTCTCTAACACGCGCGGAAAAGCCGGAGATCTCACCGCCGCCGCCGCCGAGAGGAGGAGAGCTTTAATCGCGCGAGGGAGGGAGAAAAAAAAGGAAGCGACATCGGTTCCTTCCTGCTTCCTAATGCTCACTTCATCATCACACACACAAAAAAACACGACGCCCGAGATATATTTACACGGAGCGGGAAGCAGAGGAAGTTTTGAGGCGTGACGCCGCGGAGAGATCAGAGGCCGGGTTTATAGGAATGGAGGCAAACAAACAAACAACAGCAAAGGCCCCTGGCTCTGCACGCGCACACACACACACACACACACACACACACACACACACACACACACACACACAGAGACACCCACGCCTTTATCCGCCCTGGGTGGAGGGAAAACACACTCTCTCCCTCCCAGGTTTGAAGTGGCAAGCTGGATGAAGCGTGTGAAGCTTGACGCCAGGTGGGGAGAGAGAGAGAGAGAGGGAGAGAGAGAGAGAGAGAGGGTGATGCCTTCAAACGCTCATCAATACAGTTGGCTGTGCCAGGCGCGGCAGTTTAACCTGTTTAGCGCGCCGCCGGATGTTCTGCTAACGGGAGGCGGCGCTTTGACTCCAGGAAGAGGCGCCGACAGACGGCGGCGTCTTCACAGGGACTCACAGGGGCCTGATGGGGACTGAGTCCCTGTTTAACTGGAGCGACAGACCCCCCCCCCCCCCCCCCCCCACACACACAACTCCACCGTAATAACACCCCGAGAAAAACACAACAAATACCTCCCTCTTGCCGGAGAATAATAAATACACACACACACACACACACACACACACACACACACACACACACACACACACACACACACACACACACACACACACACACACACACACACACACACACACACACACACACACACACACACACACACACACACACACACACACACACACACACACACGCGCAGAGGTTGTGATGTGCAGTGGAACATTTGCAAAACAGTAAATAGTGATTGAAGTGCCTGGAACGACAGATGTCTCAAGTTAGCCTGTTTACGGGAATCAACTCTCCTCCTCCAGAATATCAACGTCCTCTTTCACGCCGGCGGAGGACGAGCGACACGAGGCGCGCACAACGCGACACGCCTGGAGACACGACACGGAGCTGAGGACGAACCCAGAGAACACAGACGCACCGCAGCGGCCATCGCGGCACGAGCGATGACGTCGCCCGTCGGTTGTTTTTTGCGTAAAGTGTATAATTACCCAGAAGCACCCTTGTTTTAGCCGGTGACTCGTCACGTACGCCAACGTCTGATGTCACGCTGTCTGAGGCGTGAAGATGGAGGAAGCAGGAATACAATAAAAATAATGTATGCAGGCCAGGAAGCTCTCGCTTTTATTTCTTCTTCTTCTTCTTCCTCCTCTTCTTTCTCCTCCTCCTCCTTCTTCCTTTCTTCTTCTTCTTCCTCCTCTTCCTCTTCTTCCTTCATCATTCTTCTTCCTCCTCTTCCTCCTCTTCTTTCTCCTCCTCCTCCTTCTTCTTCTTCCTCCTCCTCTTCCTCTTCTTCCTTCATTATTCTTCTTCCTCCTCCTCCTCTTCTTCCTTCATTATTCTTCTTCCTCCAGATTCTTTCTCCTCCTCCTCCTTCTTCCTCTTCCTCCTCTTCCTCTTCTTTCTCCTCCTCCTTCTTCTTCCTTCTTCTTCTTCCTCTTCTTCTTCTTTCTCCTCCTTCTTCTTCCTCCTCTTCTTCCTTCATTCTTCTTCTTCCTCCTCTTCTTTCTTCTTCTTCTTCTTCTTCTTCTTCTCTCCTCCTCCTCCTCCTCCTCCTCCTCCTTCTTCTTCTTCTTCTTTCTTTTTTTCTGTTGTTGCCACGCCGTCGAGCCGGGGAGTGAAAACAGGGCCGAGAGGGCCTGCCAAGGGTGTGCGGTGGAGGCATTAGGGATTGCAGCTGGTGTGCAGTCAGGCTGGCTGCCCCCCCCCCCCCCCTGCACTCCCTTGATCCTATACGCAGAGGCAGGTCTCAGCAGAACCCCCCCCCCCCACCACCCTCCCTCCTGCGGTGCCAAGACGCCACCGCCATCCAAACCCAGAGCCATCAGCCTCCACATGGACACGTGAGAACAGGGAGAGGAGGCGTCTGCAGAACACGCATATATATGCATGCAGGCACACAAACATGTCTCTCTTCGCCCTCACACACACACACACACACACTCACACACCTGTGACAGGCCGTACACAGATGTTCCCCTGATCACTGTAACAATGTCAACACACACACACACACACACTGCTGCAGCCTGACTCGCATCCATAAGTCAGAATGAACTCGCGGCATGGAGCCCACAGTGTTTCTTCTTCTCCTCTGACAGTCTGCAGACTTCTGGCTTCGGGGGTGGCATCGTGACCCCCCGAGTGGAGAGCTGGAGAAAAGTGTGTAAGTAAATAAATATATATATATAGACACACACACACTCACACACTCACTGGCTGAGCCTCTTTATGGCTGATCGGGATGGAGAGACGTGTCACTCGGTATCGCGAGGCCTCTCCGTTTCAACGCCGCATGACCCTGCGGGGCGGCTGTCCCCTTCAATTAGGCCTGGGAGAGGATTAGCAGCGAGGGAGGGGGGGGGGGGAGACAGGTGAAAGAGCTGAGGGGGTGGTGGAGGGGGGGAGAGATAGAGTAACTGGAGCGGCTAACGGAGTGTTAAAGAAAGGAGGAGGTTGAGTCATACGATGCATCGGAGAGGAGAAAGGTGAGGAGTCAGTGAGGGGACCGGACTGATATGAGGAGGACCCAGGTGGAGTCAGTGTGATGAGGGGGAGGAGGCGCACACAAACAATACAGGGAGGGAAGGAGGGAGGGAGGAGGGGGGGTAACTATAGCTGAGCTGCATCGTGCTCATGAGGCTCCTGTAGATACAAAGTGACACACGGTGGAGGAGGAGGAGGAGGAGGAGGAGGAGGAGGAGGGACAGTCTCAGCTCCCATATTACAATAACTTTGGAATAAATAACACATAAAGTTCTGTGGTGGAGGAGTACGGGGTGGTGTTCATTAGAAACGAGTGTCTTCGTGATTTCCGATCTCTGATTTCATTCCTGCTCACATGTTGACTGAACTGCATAATTGACTAATAATGGTAAATTATTTCACACTGGGAGACATTATATTTACATATTTATGTTTAGATACTAATGGGCGGAGGACGGGCCGGCTGGTCAGTAGAATCCGTGTTTCTCAAACACAGAAACCCACTGGGTCCTCAAACAAAGAGGGGGTGTTTGGTTTTTAACTAAATAAACGTTGTCG
This sequence comes from Pseudoliparis swirei, assembly GCF_029220125.1. Taxonomy (NCBI): domain Eukaryota; kingdom Metazoa; phylum Chordata; class Actinopteri; order Perciformes; family Liparidae; genus Pseudoliparis; species Pseudoliparis swirei. The sequence goes on along the minus strand of NC_079402.1, from coordinate 4,237,668 downwards.
TTATTTTCTCCATCGCCCCCGACGATGCTTCCAGATTTGGTGTCCAAACTGTGTCGAACATTATTTTTGTGGCCGATATTTTGTTATTTTTTACTCACTCATACGGCAACAATTTGTTTATAGGATATTCTGAATATAAAATATAAAACCATTACGTCCTGCACGACTTGAGAAACCTGAGAATGACCTTTGCCCTTTATCAAAGGTGTTGAGAGAGGGAGGAAGCGAGAGGGAGGAAACGAGAGGGAGGAAGCGAGAGGGAGGAAGCAAGATGGAGGAAACGAGATGAAGGAAACGAGAGGGAGGAAGCGAGAGGGAGGAAGCAAGAGGGAGGAAATGAGAGGGAGGAAGCGAGAGGGAGGAAACAAGACGGAGGAAACGAGAGGGAGGAAACGAAAGGGAAGAAATGAGAGAGAGGAAACGAGAGGGAGGAAGCTTCCAGCATCTTACACACACACACACACTCTCTCACACACACACACACACATTCTCACTCTCACTCTCTCTCACACACACACACACACACACTCTCTCTCTCTCACACACACACACACACTCTCTCACTCTCTCTCTCACACACACACACTCTCACACACACTCTCTCTCTCACACACACACACACACACTCTCACTCTCTCTCTCTCACACACACACACACACACACACACACAGTTAAACCAGCTGGCGCCTGTATCGATGCTCTCATCACGGTGGAGCTCACCTCAGCTCCCCCTCTAAGCTATTAATTTTAAGCCACAAAGTTTACTGCCAGAGCATCGTCGCCTTACATCTCCGCCAAGAGAGGAGAGAGGGAGAGAGGAGGAGGAGGAGGAGGAGGAGGGAGAAGAGTAACTTATTGTTTTTATATGAGATCTATTCCCCGGTGATCTGGTCAATAATGACTCCACATCGCCGCGCTGCCGTGCTATTTGCCCTGTTTCCGGCGTGTTGTCTCTGCCTGTGATTGAGCGGCGGCGTTTTCCGGCGCGTGGAAAGCGAGGCGGAGGAGGACCGGCGAGGCCAACGACTGTTTGATCAAAGTTTATGGGAAATTTTCCCGGGGCCGCCGGGGGAGTCGCTGTTTATGAACTGTAATAAAAAAAGAGTCATTTTGGTTATGTCGCTGTTTGCAATGAGGAGGTGATCTCTCACAGGCCTTGGAGAGAGAGAGAGAGAGAGAGGAGAGATGGAAAGCAAAGCAAGAAGCTGAAGGGCTGAAAACACTCAATACAAGAGAGAGATGAAAAAGGATAGAAAGAGAGATAAAAAAAGAAGATGTGAGTGAAGGAAGAATGTAGTGATTTTTGGGGGGGGGAGAGAGAGAGAGAGGGGGGAGAGAGGGGGGGAGAGAGCGAGAGAGGGAGATGGAAAGCAAAGCAAGAAGCGAGAAAGAAGCTGAAGGCTTGAAAACACTCAATACAAGAGAGAGATGAAAAAAGGATAGAAAGAGAGATTGAAGAAGAGAAGAAGATGTGACTGAAGGAAGACGGGAGTGATTAGGGGTGGATTTGATGATGTTTTTGTTTCCAATGAGGAGGTGCTCTCACAGGCCTTGGAGTGTTAGAGAGAGAGGGGGGGGGAGATGGAAAGCAAAGCAAGAAGTGAAGAAGAAGATGAAGGGCTGAAAAAGGGATAGGAGAGAGATAAAAAAAGAGAAGAAGATGAAAGTGAAGGAAGAAGAGAGCGATTCTGTTTGCAATGAGAAGGTGCTCTCACACGCCTTGGAGAGAGAGAGAGAGAGAGAGAGAGAGAGGGAAAGCAAAGCAAGAAGCGAGGAAGAAGCTGAAGGGCTGAAAACACTCAATGCAAGAGAGAGATGAAAAAAGGATAGAAAGAGAGATTAAAAAAAGAAGAAGATGTGACTGAAGCCCTCCGCGTTCTCTTAGCAGCTCTTAATGAAACACTTTGGTTCAACTCTGGATTCACATGGCTCAGCGGGGTCGTACCCCCCCCCCCCCGCCCCCGTCCTCTCAAATACCTTACGAGAAAAAGGAAAAGGAAAAAGAAGAAGAAGAGAAGAAGCAGCCTCGCCGGTCGATGAAGAGGTATCAATAGCAACGTCTGAGAGAGCCACGCGGCGGTGACCTTTTCTCCCCGTCGATAGCGTAAGCCTCCGTGCCGCCGACGCTCCGACAGTAACACACCGTTAATGAAGAGATGATCGCTCTCCGGGTTGAGGAGCTTTACAGCGCGGCGCGGACACATGCTCTCAGAAAAGCATGACGAAATAACTGAGGCCAACGTCACGTGGGCTCGAGTCCTCTCGCGTGAAATCAACAAACACACACACACACACACACACGCACACACTACAAAGGGCCTCACAACTCAACAATAAGACATCTATGGAAGTTATTATGGGATGGATGAATACCTCCACACCCCCGAGTGGAAATATTTAGGCGTAATTAAAACACTAACAGATACACAGATATATTGCACTAAAAGACGATTCTTAAATTCTTATTTTCTAGCCCTTCTATGGAGCATTGGTACAAAGGGTATTTTTGAGGTTCTGACCCCTCCATGACAAAACCGGTCTTAGACTCTTGGACCCCTCCGGGCTGGACTTCGCCGTGCCAGATTAAAAAACACTGGAACCGATGAGGACTTGTTTCGATGATAGAAGAACCGAGATGTACTGATGTCACACTGGTGATGTGCGATGTGTTGTTTCCTGAGATTTTTTAAAATTATTTTACATTTTTGTTGTTGTTTTTATCCTTTTATTTCTCCCTTCCCTCTGTATTGCATCCGTAAAGTCCTGTCTTGTTCATTTGTACAAATCTAAAAAAATAAATATATATACAGTTTAATATGTCCACTCTTTGTTTCATTGGAGCCGTTTGCTAAAATAAAAAAGTTCATTTTATTTCTCACTAGGGAATGAATACTTATGTGATATTTCATTTTTTCATTTTTAATAAATTTGCAAAAATGTCCACATGTCTGTTTTTTTCTGTCCAGATGGGGGGCTGAGTGAACATTAAAGAGAAATAAAATAAACTTTTTTGATTTTAGCAAACGGCTGCAATGAAACAAAGAGTGGACATTTGAAAGGGTTCTGAATACTGTCCATACCCACTATATATATATATATATATATATATATATATATATATGTTTTAAGCCCACATGGCGACCCCTTACAGTGGCACTCTAACCCTCCCGGGTCAGTGGCGCTGTGATCCGGCGAGGCTTTGCTGGGACAACAGTCCCGTCTCACTTCCTGTCTGAGGTTTATCAGGTTTCACAAAATCAATGCGGCTCGCTGTCAGAAAGATCACAGCAAACACGAGAGAGCCGTCAGCGGTAATAGCCATCTCGACGGCGGAGGAGGAGGAGGAGGAGGAAAAAAGAAAAGAAGAAGAATAAAGTGCGTTTGTCAGAAGTAGAGAATTACAGGAAACACACACGCGGTGGAAATTTAGCGACGTGTCGTTGTGCGACACCCCGACTGATATATATTAAAAAAAGGTCTTATATTGGGCAAAAAAAAGAAAAAAGAAGAAGAGATAAACTCCTGGGCTTCACAGCCAGCGTTAAGATTGTGTTTGTGCATCTATAGGTTGCAGACGCATGGTTTAGAAAATAAAAAATAAAAGTGTGTGGAATGTCTCCTGGACTTCCTGCCCGCCCCAACACAAGCACACACATCCATCATACTGCACACCTATGGGTCTGTGTGGCTGCATGCCACACACACACACACACACACACACACACACACACACACACACACACACACACACACACACACACACACACACACACACACACACACACACACACACACCGGCAGGCAGAGAGAGAGAGAGAGAGAGAGGATTATTGAGGTGGTATCAAACAGGAATAATAAAGCAGGTTCTTAAGATTTTAATAAGAATAAAATGAAACAGTAACCACCGAGGGGCCAGCAGGGTTAATCCCTTCTATATTACTGAAAATAAAAAAAGGATACAAAAATAAAAAAACACAGACAGGAGGGCAGGGCTGGAGCTGAAGGGGGGAGGGGAGGGGGTGATGGAGAGAGAGAGAGAGAGGGAGGGAGGAGATGAAATATAAGAATATAGTGGTCGGCTGGTATCAAAAGCAGAGCAACGTTAAAAGAGATTGAAATTAACAAGCAGGTTAAAAATAGCATGCGCGGGCTTATAATTTGCTGCTTTTCCTTCCATTTTATTCTCTCTCACACACACACACACACACACACACACTAAGATGACACTGTTTGACTGTGTTTAGACTCGATGAAAGCCCGGTTCATTCCCTCTTCGCGCTGACACACTCGTGTCGGCTCCGCAGCATATTTCCAATGTCAAAGGCGCGTGCGCCGGCAGCAGATGGCATGAAACAGTTGGCAGGAGTGAGCGAGCGTGAATATCTGTTTACTAATAACCCTTTAATTACTTCAGATGGGCAATGGGATCAAACATCCAGACCCACACAGGAATTAGCCTTAAATGAGACTGGAGGGGGAATCTAGGCTATAACCCCCGACGCTGCCGTAAAGACCTTCGCTGGGAGGAGGAAGAGGAGAAAATAAATCTTATGGACGGGAGACACTTTGAATGTTTGAGGGTTTTTTTGATCAAAACAACACGGATGCCGAGATGTTAATTCAGTTTACGTTCACACGAGGCTGATTTAAGGACTTTTATTCACGATAAAGCCTGAAATGTCACAAGTCGTTCAACCTTCTGGTCCAGATCCTCACATATTACACACCACAGAAGCTTCTGCTTTGTACTTTCTCATTTAATTAACTGATCATTTGGTCTGTGAAATAAATAATAATATTAAAAAGATAAAAGCGTACGTCGCATCCTGTTCGTGACGCCAACAATGTCGTTTCTTCTCGGCGACCGGAGGTGGTTTGAAGAGATTGACGATGAAGAAGAATCTCCGAGTGACACCGTAGTTTGCAAGAATATTCAGTTTTATTCTTAAAGGTACAGGCGCCCGGGACGTCTGGAGACTCTCAGGCGGCCGAATTTGAGAGAAGTCTGCCGATAATGCGTTCGACCACGAGCTTTATGCACAACAAACAAGGAGGTGTTCATTATTCCCGGCCTTTGTGGTCCAATCACACGCAGGCATAATTATCTTCGCATTGAAAATGCGGAAAGTAATGTTTTGATCGCCGTGTATTTATTTATTTATTTGTTTGTTTATTTATTTATTTGTATGCGTGTTATTCGCATAAGTAAAAAAGTATTAAACCGAATCGCATGCAATTTGGTGGGATGATTGGTTATTATCCGGGGACCATTTGATTAGATTTTGGGATCGATCGGGTCAAAGGTCAAGGTCATGAAAAAGGTCAAAATCTTCTTGAATCGCATAACATTTGGTGGGATGATTGGTTATTATCCGGGAACCATTTGATTAGATTTTGGGATTGATCGGGTCAAAGGTCATGGTCAAGGTCATGAAAAGGTCAACATCTTCTTTTTACCATAATTTATATCCAATTGGCATGCAACTAATGCCAAAATGTTCATAATTCAATGCCCAATCTTGTGATATGCGAAGGTATGCGCTCTACCGAGTGCCCGTTCTAGTTACCTCATATTCTAGAAATGATCTACACCCCCCCCCCCCCTGCGCCCAGGTCCTAATCTACACATGGGGGCGTGGTCGAGGCACGTCATACAGATTCTCGAACCTTGAGCTCTGACTTGCATGTTTTAGATAATCTGACATTATAAAGGAGATGAAATTACACGACACGTATTTCGTCCGAAACTGGAACAAATTATTTGTTGGGTAAAAGCACAAGATGAGATATTTTATCCAGCCCAATATCACAATTTACGAATGTGCCTCAGAGGGCGTTACAATCTGTACACATAGGACATCCCTGACCTTTGACCTCACATCGGATCAGGAAAAAAGTGAGGAAACCTTGAGATTGGGAAGTTTTGTGCTGAGTGGGACGTTTAACGGTTAAAGTGGACAAACTGTGTCTGCTCGACGGTTTCTTGCTATTTATGGACCGTGTCAACATAATTGCATCGCTAGGCAACAGCGTGGGTCCCGGTGTCCTTCACATACACTAACTGTGTCTGTTGGCCGACATGTATGCAAATACATGTGTGAAATACTGATATCATAATGACTGTAGGGTTGTATTAACTTTTGATTTGCACATGTACATAAAGGAAGTCTTTTGTTTCAAATGAATACATACAGGAAGATATGATAAAGAGAATATTATGAAGAATATTAACCCTCCTGTTACCTTTAGGGTCAATTTGACCCCATTCAATGTTTAATGTCGGTGTTCTTTGGGGTCAATTTGACCCCAGGCTGTTTTTCACTGTGTCAAACATATAAGAAATATCAACTTTTTTATGTATTTAAAGGGCTATTTAGGTAGTCAACAAACAAACATAAAGTACCTCACACTTAAACTTGGGAAACAATATTAATTCTAATAATTTTCTGGAGGTTTTAATTGCTGGGGTCAAATTGACCCCGAGGGTAAAATATGTCAGTAAATATAAAGGTAACAGGAGGGTTAAGATGTGAATTTATTGTGAAGCATAAGAGGAAGACACTGTTTATCGCTGAACCCGCCTCCGCTGAACCCGCCTCCGCTGAACCCGCCTCCGCTGAACCCGCCTCCGCTGAACCCGCCTCCGCTGAACCCGCCTCCGCTGAACCCGCCTCCGCTGAACCCGCCTCCGCTGAACCCGCCTCCGCTGAACCCGCCTCCGCTGAACCCGCCTCCGCTGAACCCGCCTCCGCTGAACCCGCCTCCGCTGAACCCGCCTCCTCTGAACCCGCCTCCTCTGAACCCGCCTCCGCTGAACCCGCCTCCTCTGAACCCTCCTCCTCTGAACCCGCCTCCTCTGAACCCGCCTCCTCTGAACCCGCCTCCGCTGAACCCGCCTCCGCTGAACCCGCCTCCTCTGAACCCTCCTCCTCTGAACCCGCCTCCTCTGAACCCGCCTCCTCGGCCAAACGTGTTACAAAGATGCAGTGGCCGCCTGCCGGCCGCTCGATGGTGTTTTGAGCCCTCACCGGCGCCTTCCAGGCAGCCCGCCCCCCAAAACTCTGATCCAATCAATGCGCTACCCCCACTTGGAGCGGAGCGCATATTCAAATCCACTTTTTGGAGCGCATTGCATATTCAAACCCGATTTTGGAGCCAAACCCACTTGGGCGCATTTGGGCGCATTTAACCAACTTGGTTCAACAATTTCAAAGGTGTAGCTATTTTGGGCGGCTAATGTTGTGGTAATGTTATTTCAACCTGCTAGCTAGCAGATAGATGATGCTAATCTTAGCTGTGGTAATGTCATTTCTACCTGCTAGCGAGCTAAATCTGGTTAAAACATTAGGTAACAAAAGTAAGATTAATTACTGCAGATTAATCACTGTATTTGAGTGATTGTTAATGGTTAGTGGTTATCTTTCAAATGATGCCTGTGAGGCACTTGACGTTGAGACTGGTTGACTTCCAGGCTGCTTTGGAATAAGGATACCTCTGAGGCAGCCACCAGTTTTGGATAACTCTGAGGCATCATAGGTAGTGTTGACTACTTTATATCAATAAATAACTACTTTAAAGACTTTAAAGACTACTTTATATCAATAAAGAACTTCAGAAAGCCAGCTCCAAACTATTACACCCCAGTGTCAATAAGTGTTTCATTGTCACATTGGTATGTGCATCAAATCTGAATTTAATACTGTGTTCGTGTCATGATATGTCTTTCCCATTTTGTTAAGGCGAAGCCAAGGACCTGTGCTCCTCCGTCGGTGCTCTGGCTGCCAGGAGCATCAATTTAAAGAAGTGGCCATGCTGCAGCATCAGACCCCACTGTGGCCACAGGAGAGCCACGGAGTTCAAGTAATTTGCAATATTCCACATCCTATATCTGGGCTCTGACAGGTTTAATAGACATTATTTATCCTGAATTTATGTTTTTATCTTTTCCTCCAGACAACAGCTCCAGCACCTCGCCAACCAGGTGAGGTCAAATGAGCAATTTGACCTCCTCACGCACACCTTGGGGCCAGGAATGGTAGAGGTGGTGGTGGATATTTTTTAAAAGTGTGTTGACACACACATTGAAAATATTAACAATTAACAATTTGTTGTTTGTTGTGTTCATTAATTAAATATCTTCATGTTCTACATCACTGTGTATGTCGTGAATTGGAAGTGTATTGAACTTGGCATCTTGATTTAACTAGTCTGATAATTTAGCTAGCTGGGCCTGAAATCGCATGGTGTAAATTACAGATCCGACATGTTAGGCATGTGGATTAAGGCAAATAGTCATGGTGACACAATATGTCAACACTAATTTCTACAGCTTCACATAAGGGTTTATTCCAGTAGAGTGTTACAAGTTAATGAAACCCCAACTTACATTAATTATTTTTTTTAAATGTATCGTCAGAGGACACACACATGATGGAGGAGAGACATGACTGATGGTGTGACATATTCTTTATTGAAAATAAAGGCCAAATACAACCCTCATACACACAGTAAAATGGTAAAACAAAATTTCACAATTTAATACACTATAAATATTATCTAAATATTTTATTGGGGCAGTGTGGGACAGGTCGGAAAACTGGGGAAAGACTAATTACGGGTTCGCTGTCTTCGCCTGCGCTTAAATGCCCGTCGTGATGGACAGTTTGTATCTGCCGCTTGTTGTGGTCTGTCTTTGAATAGTTTGCAATCAGGTGAGCAGTCCTCCTCCTGATCTCCTCCACCGTTATCTGGTATCTTTGTAAAAATAATTTCTGAGTCACACTCAAAGAAGGTTTCAATGTTTCAACAATATTATTCGTAACAATATTAGGATTTCATCTTCTTTTACAGTATTGTACATGTAATGTCTGTACATAACCCTTCTGTCTTTACTGCCATCCCAACAGATGTTCCTATAAAAACCAGTCACATGGTGAACATTTTTGAGATTAGAGTGAAAATACTAGTAGGTCGAAACTCAGTATTTTGGTGAAATTGGGTTTTGATTCAATTATTATTCTATAACATGTCTATCATCCCTAAACATATCTACTTGTTTTCATTAATTGAATGTGTTAAATGCTTTATTCAACCAGCCAGTCTATTTAGAACCCCTCTCTTAAAGTTGTTTTTGTCAAAATTCTATTCCATGAAATCTAACTGATCAGCTGACTTGGGCAATCATAACATTTGAAACAGACAAATAATGAAAAATATTTGAAACAAGCTTGAAGTCAGCTTCCATAAGGTCAAATTTCACCATGTGACTGTGTTTCCCAGATCCCATCACAGATGGTCTCAGCACTGTTACTACCACACTACCACTAAAAATATAAACCTGTCTTGAAGAAACCTATGCCTAGCTGTGCACTTCACCTTTTCCGATGCCCGGACATGTCCTCAAAAGGCTGTGGACATTCTGAAATGCCGGCTGGGATGGGGCAGTAGGGGATGGTGGAGCAGCAGGGCCGGATGGGGCAGGAAGGGTGGATGGAGCAGCAGGGCTAGATGGGGTTGGGGCGGAGGCTCCACCAACCAGTGGTGACTGGTGGAAAATTGCGATCTTGCAGATGGTCCTATAAAGTCACAAGAACCAAATTTGCTTTATGAGGAGATGAACTAGTGTTGTAGTACTCGAGTCCAGATGGCAAGATAAAGAATAACTTACCACCTTTTGACACCTGCAGGGCCTTCCGCTTCCGTCCTACTGTATAAAGACATTGCAAGGAACTAATAAGTATTTTTGGGGGAATTATTGAAGTCATTGTTAAATGTCAGTGTGTGAAAGAGACTTTTTTTTAGTCATTAAAGTAGGTCTAGGTTGAACCTTACCCTTCCTGGCCGCCATTTCTTCATGAACTGAAAGAGAAAGGCAATATGAGTGTGATTAGTATTATCACATAATGTTAGGCATATGCAATGTTAAAAATAATCTGGCAGATTTATTCAATAGGCCTATCTGAGGAGGCATGAGGACAATTTAACTAAGGGATATCAGTCTACAGTCAACCAGTCTCAACATCAAGTGTCTCAACATCAAGTGCCTCACAGGCATCCAAAGCTAATTGGCTGCCTGAGAGCTAACCAGTGTTAGGAAGCAGCCTGGGAGTCAGCCCCTCTTAATGTCCGTCTAGATGCCTTACAGGTATCTAAAACCAACTGGATGCCTGTATACCAACGACTAGGCAGCCTGGCAGTCAACACTACCTATGATGCCTCAGAGTTATCCAAAAACTGGTGGCTGCCTCAGAGGTATCCTTATTCCAAAGCAGCCTGGAAGTCAACCAGTCTCAACGTCAAGTGCCTCACAGGCATCATTTGAAAGATAACCACTAACCATTAACAATCACTCAAATACAGTGATTAATCTGCAGTAATTAATCTTACTTTGTTACCTAATGTTTTAACCAGATTTAGCTCGCTAGCTGAATCATGGGACATTACCACAGCTAAGATTAGCATCATCGATCTGCTAGCTAGCAGGTTGAAATAACATTACCACAAGTTGAACCAAGTGGGTTAAATGCGCTCCAAATGCGCCCAAGTGGTCCAAATCGCCTTCCAGGCAGCGGCTGCCTGGAAGGCGCCGGTGAGGGCTCAAAACACCATCGAGCCTGCCGGCCTTCCGTCACGCCAACGGTTTTTCCGCCGGCTGACATTTTTTCTTCTGTTGCGTTGAGGTAAAAAAAACACACATACATTTTAATGACGGGGCCTTTACTTCTGAACAACACGGCGGTGGAGGAGGAGGGGGAGGGGGGCAGGGGGGGGGGATACATCGATGTTCAAAAGGAGATAATACTCCTGGCATTGTGGGATTGGGGCAGCTGTGCGGCGACGACCCCGTCGCTGAGACCAACCCGTATAAATTAAGACATAAATAGCCTCATCTCGAGTCGTATTACCAGGGGTGTGCTTGAGTGCTCCAGCACATGCTTAATATATGCATGTAGGTGTGTGTGTGTGTGTGTGTGTGTGTGTGTGTGCACCCTCATGAGGGAGGCAGCGAGGGGAGAAAAAAAGAAAAGAGCATGCATATGTCCATAGTGCATTCTAGTGGCATGAAAATAGTGTGTGTGTGTGTGTGGGGGGGGGGGGGGGCATGAGCACACACATACTGGTGACAGAGTGCTGGGGAAAAACCTAAATCCCGCTCAAGTGTAAGGCAAACAGTGGTGGCAGTTTGTGGTTATTGTATTTTCTTTGCTCGGATCCCCAGTAAACACCCCCAGGCCCGCCCGCCTGCCACCGGCGGCCATCATGCTGCCACCGGCGGGCCGGCGCCGCGCTGCAGCCGGAGAGCCCTGGCGCAGGCCCCGCGAGGAAATTAAAAGGGGATTAAGGCCGCCTGACACTTTGTGGCCGTTTACTCTTTGATTTATTGATTTATTTTCTGTGTGACGAGCGTATGAGGGTGACGGAGCAGGGTGGGTGAGGAGAGGGAGTGGGGGTGGGTGGTGTGGGGGGGGGGGGGTGGGAGGAGCTGGGTGGGGCCATGGGGCCGGATACTTTAGGACACGGTGCCGAAGTTTCAAAAATCATCTCACGGTGATGTCCGTGTACGAAGAAACCAGACACCTGAGATTTGGTAAAAAAAAGAATATATATATATGTGTGTGTATGTGTTTATACATATATATATATATATGAACACATACACACACATATATTTTTTAAATATATACATATAGTATATATATATAGATATATGTATATATCTATATATATACATACATACACACACATATATATTTATGTGTTATATATATATACATACACACACATATTTATGTATATATATATTTAAATTATATATATTTGTATATATAAATTTACATATATTATTTTTTATATATATGTATATATGCACATACATACACACTTATATATATATAACTGTGTATGTATGTGCATATATATGTATATATATATATATCTAAAAAAAGATTTTTGTAAATATATATATATAAATATATATCTATACAAAAAAAATGTTTCTCCTTACAACAACAGTTTTATGAGTTTATCACCTATTATTGTAACATTTTGATCAGCAAGTATTGCCTCCCTACCGCTGTAAGATAAAGGCAATACTACGCTCTAAATGTAGGTATGAAACACAGCGAGTTCTAAAAGTATTCGAGCAATGCGAAAGTGAAACCCGACTTCCTCCCACCTTTGATCGTGTGCCACCTCCTCCTGGTGGCACGTGGCTGTGCCCTTCACTTGACCTCTGCGGAGCCTGATCCTGGCATTAAGTGCGCTTAGCGGCGAGTCCCCTTTGATTGTGACGGCGGCTCGGGTCGGCCGCCTCTTTGTGTGTGAGAGCTCAATATCATCGCTGCGGGGAAAACAAACTGTACAGATGCCAGTGTTTGGTCTGCTAATTAGCGGTTTGTATTAGTAATTAATAGGAATTACCCGTCAGCCGGGCTCCAGCAGCCTGTGAAGGAGATCCAGGCAGCCCCCCCCCCCCCCCCCTGCAGCGCCGCATCCGAGTCCTCAGACTGTTGTGTGTCTGCAAGCAGCAGTGTGTAACTTTTTTTTGGGGGGGGGGGGGAGTATCTAAAAGCATCAAGCAATAGTTCTTAGTCTTAATTACGTCTTCTTTAATCAACGCATGCTTTTATGTTCTGGATGTTTTTATTCTGCCCATTTTAACATAAAGTTTTCCCTTATTTTATTTGCTTTGTCCATTTTGAATGTGCGAGTCTTCTTGTTGTTAGTACTATAAGACAATAAGAGTATACTCACTATTCTCACTATTAATTGTTTGTGCACCCGTTGGAAAGTGTAAATATTGTCCAAACAGATGTGATCTTATGTTTTTAGGTTTTGTTTTATGACATCTGACTCTGGAACTACAGATGAAAAATAACCTCTTGGCTATAACTCCGGCACATTCATTGAAATGTTTTTATTAATATGCGCTGACTGTCCCTTATCAAATAAAACAAAGAAGAAATACATTTCCCGATGAATTTTATTTATTCTATCCTCTCGTAACCTTTCATTGCCAACGTTTTTTGTAAAGTTGTTGTTGTTGTTATTGTGTTATTTGGCGAAAAAGGAGAAAAAAAACATTTTCATCATCTTCAAACCAAGTTTTTGAAAAGGGTAGAAGACTAAAATTATGAAAAAAAATTGTTTTTTAAATAAGAACCGTTTTGTCTCTTTGGGATTTGTTGAAGAAAGTGTGTCACGTCTTTCTCTTCATGATATCAGTACCGAAACTACACTCAAAGAAGTGGGACTGAGCTCAATTAATATTTACAAAATAAATATGAGTATATTTTTAAAAAAATTTATTGTTTTTTTATATTTTTTGTTTGATATATTCAATAATAAATTACTAAAAGAATTTAATTTTATTTTTACATATTTTTGAATAATATCAACAATAAATCCAAAAGTGAAATTTCTTTGGTTTTAAACAGTAAAGTCTTCAATGTCGAACAAACTATAATAAATCCCACGCATGAAACCTTTGGTTTAACATCCCACTTCCCGCCAACCCACCACTTCACGCTTTGCTCTTCAACGTTATATCTTGTTGTTCCGTTCATTCTTCTTCTGGTAGTGAAAATCATTTCTAAGCGTTCATATCTGTGCAGTAATGTGTCCAGCGGTCGGGCCCTGGATTATGTTTAATTTATGTCTAGGCGTGGTGGAGCGCCGGAGTTATCAATTATCCAAACGCTGTGGCAATGTTTTCGCGGCTTCCTCCATTAAAAGTGTGTACATAAATTTGTCAGCGCACTCTGCATCCGTTCATTAACCTCGCGAAAAGCCTGTCTGACGGTGTGGCGAGCGGCCGGCTGCCGCCGCGTCTCGCCTGCAATTCATCAGACTTGGAGCGCGCCACTGGCCCGGCCGCGTCCAACGAGCCAGCGCCAATCGCAACCGGCGCACGCCACGCGGTGGCGGAGGAGCGAGATGAGGTGAAAGTAATTAATGAGTTAGTGTTTGGATACCTAAAAATTATATATTCTTGTAGCCCAGGTTCCGCTGTTTAATTTGATGTGTAGTATTTGGCATATTAATTAAAAATTGTTTATTTTTCATAAGTGCGGAGTGCTAGGCTCAAAATGGGGACTTCAGGGCTGACTGGCCTCCTTTTTAAAAAAATTTTTAAAAACTTTGTCTGGCTTTATGTTGACAGGACGCCTGATAATATGCTTTACGTGTCGTGCTCTTATTATGAACATTGATTCTTTAGATGGCAGACAAAAACGATCTACATTGAGATTGAAAAAGAACCAACACTAAAATCAAAGGTCCTCAAGTTTTACATGTCACTGTACATTATGTAATTATTAGCACTATAATTGCAGTCGGTTACTATTTGTAAAGTTATACTCTATACAAGTTAATAATAGTTTATTTTGTTTGAACTTTTTTCTTTTCTCATTACTTTAGGTTTTTTCCTATGGGATGGCAGTGTAAGATCTGCAAGTCTTTGTCTGCTACAAAAGGGAACCTACTAAAGCATTACAGACTACTGCACGCAACATTTGGTCATGCGCAATATCAGCCATGTCTCTATGATGGTTGCCCTTGCACATTCAAAACTCTGAGTGCCCTTCGCACACATTTGTCCAGGTACCATGGCACTAAGGAAAGTCGACAGCCAAATATCATCTCCTCTTTTAAGTGTTTAGTTTGTGTTGCTAGTTGTTCTACTGAGAAGGACTTCTTTCAGCATATTGGAAATCATCTGAAAGTCCATGAAACTGTCTTTTGTGTATTTGAAGGGTGCAGTTTTCAGACAAATATTTACAATACATTTCTGAAACACAAAAGCAGAAGACACCAACCCTATTGTTTGAGTGATTTTAAGCAAGCTGTGTATGAAAGACAATATAACCAGACAGCCGACCTCTCTGATTTACCAGAGGCCAGTGCTGATGAGGGAACTAGTTTAGATAGTGATCCCGAATGTGCATCAGACCTAGTTCTGAAAAGAATTGCCTTGCTTCTGCTGAAGCTAGAAAGCATATGCAGTGCATCTGTGAGGTGCATTGACGCCTTGGTTGAAGACCTCCACTTCATTTCATCTTCAGCATCTGTTGCCATTGTTAGAAATACACTTGATTCAACATTGAGATTAAATAAGTGTACTGTAGACCAGGCATTCATAACTGACTTGGCAGAACAACTGTGCAACTTCCATCCCATTAGTACAGCACTAGGGGCAGGTGGTCCTCTTAGTTCAGCTTTTAAGAGAAGAAGGTATTTTAAGGAGCATTTCCAGTGTGTTGACCCTGTTGAATATATTCTTGATTTTCATAAGAACAAAACCTTTCAGTATGTGCCCATTCTCAAAACTCTGCAGGAAATTTTAAAGAATAAAGACGTTGCAGAGGGAATCTTATCCAGGTGTTCAAACAGCACTGGATATATTAAGTCAATTTTTGATGGCAAATTTTACAAGCAAAATGATTTTTATTCTGGAGAGGAAACACGAATCTCAATAATCCTTTATGTAGATGATTTTGAGGTGTGTAACCCTCTAGGGACTTCAAGGAAAAAACATAAAATTACAGCCATTTATTGGATTTTGGCAAATTTGCCAATTGAATTGCAATCTGAATTAACGTCAATACAGCTAGCTTTACTTTGCAAAGCTGTTGATGTCAAACAGTTTGAATACAAAGTAGTTTTGGAACCACTCTTGAAAGATCTTGTCACTCTAGAAAAGGAAGGTGTTTTCATTCCCATTGCTGGAAAAAGTATTAAAGGGACAGTACACTGTGTCACAGCTGATAATCTCGGTGCACATTCGATCAGTGGACTAGTTGAAAGTTTTACAGGGCCATACACATGTAGGTTTTGTGTTGGACATTCTTCCAAGTACCAGACACATGAAGTGCGAGGTGGAACATTTCCACCCCGTACAAAGGAGGACCATAGTTTGCATGTACAAACTGTTAAAGACAATCCCAGTTTAACGCATTTCTTTGGTGTAAAGCGGTCGTGTCCGCTGACCGACAAATTGACTCACTTTCACTTTGTCTCTGGGTACCCACCAGATGTACTTCATGATGTTTTTGAAGGGATTGTTCCAAGGGAACTGGCATTGTGTATTCAGGTTTTCACTCGGAAGAAATACTTTAATTTAACTCGACTTAACAAGTTAATTAAATGTTTCCCCTATAAGGGCTCAGACAAAACTAATAGCCCTCAGGAAATCCCTCAAAGTTACATAACTCGCAAATCCATAGGGGGAAATGCTCATGAAAACTGGGCCCTAATACGGTTGTTGCCACTCATTGTTGGTTCACTGATACCTGAGGGTGATTCTGCTTGGCAGGTTCTTTTGGCTTTAAAAGACATAGTTGAATTGGTGGTTGCTCCTGTTCATACACTTGAGACTATTGCATACCTTGACTTTAAAATATCTGAACATCGTGACAGACTTTTGTCAGTTTTTCCAGAAGAGAGACTGATACCAAAACACCATTTTTTGGAACACTACCCTACATTGATTGAAGAAAATGGGCCTCTGGTTGGTGTGTGGACAATGCGCTTCGAGGCAAAACACAGCTTTTTTAAGAAGGTTGTGAGGCACACTAACAATTTCAGGAATGTCTTGTTGACCCTTTCGACACGACACCAGATGATGATGGCATACCACCTGCAAACACATGGTGGAAAGCAGGCACTGTGTGTTACTAAAATATCTGAGGTGTCTTTAAATGTGCTGCATCCAGACATACAGGGACTCTTAAGAGAAACATCACCACTTCGGTCTGCTGTGCTGTTAGCCAAGACTGTCACCTGTTATGGAACAAGGTACAATGTTGGGATGATCCTGTCCTATGGTTCTACAGACGGACTTCCTGATTTTGCTGAGATTATTCAGATTGCTATTTTGGACAACTGTGTACACTTCATTGTACAGTTACTTGCTGCCTGGTATGAAGAGCATCGAAGGTCTTTTCAGTTGGAGGACACTGGGAAAATGGGACTTTGGGAGCAGCAGAAACTTGGTGATGTCTACCCCTTGGCTGCATACAGTGTGGGAGGAAAACGCTTGGTTACACTCAAACGCCATGTTGTTCGTTTTAGGTAAATGACATTATATTGAACCCTACATCTTCACATGCATCATGTTATCTGTATTCTGGTTCATGTAACTGGAATTTTAATTTCTTTTGAGCAATTTCATGACAGTTATGTTATATGTTAGGGCTTACATATACAGTATATTGTTATGATTCCATCAATGAGGTAATAATAATAATAATTAACTTGTTTGGTGTCAATACTTAATATATACAAATATATCTTAAAAAGCCTGTATAAATTGATGAATTAAAGTTAAATGATTTGGGCATATTAAATTAAAATTGTAATAGTTGAAAAACAACGTGGTCCAACATGATAGGAGCATTAATTTACATTAGACACATAACTAATACAATACATGACAATACACAAAAAATTATCAGAGTTCTATTGACTTTTAATTATCAGTGATTTATCATATGATGACATAATTAGGAAATATAATATTTTGTAGAAAATTCAAGTGTATTTCAGTTGTCAGTAATATTATCTCTGAGTTTGTTTGTTTCTTTTTTTTCTTCTGGTGGAACGTCTATGCTCTTCATTGTAGTATTTACTGTATGTGTTGTCTAAGCGTCTGCTTCTGTCTGTTCATATTCTTATCAGGCTGGAGAGATGGAGAAAAAACTGCGAGTTATCATCAACGACCGGATTGAGAAGTTGGTCCTTCCATCAGGAATCCCATCGACTGTGGAGGAGCTGCAAACTATTCTGAAAGAGAACTTTGGAATTCTGGAGGAGTTCAGTCTTCAGTATTTGGACTCAGAATTTGAAGATTACTTCACACTGCATAAAACGGACCAAATTAAACACAAAGACACTGTAAAGGTCGTCTATGCTCTCAAGATTCTTCTTAATTTGCAGCAAGTTGATGAAAGTGTGGACATTTCTTTTGGTCAACAGTCAGAATGTGACTCGGGATCTTATGCAGAGTCATCTGCATCAAATGTAGAGTCCTCTGCTTCTTATGCAGAGTCATCTGCATCAAATGTAGAGTCCTCTGCTGGAACATCATCTTCAACGGACACTATTATCTTGCCTAGATGGAGAAGCACCACTGAACGATGTCAGCCATGGCCAAAGCAGTTCCCCATTCCACAGTTTTCATATGAGACTGAGATGTACCTTGAAAGAGCCGATGAAGACTACAGAAAGAATGGAACACTTCTGACTGCCTCAAAGGTCAAGGCAGACATATTGGAGAAGCTGGCTGAAACTATATATACATATACAGCTTATCCATCAAGTGCACAGATATGTGATGTTGCTGAGGCACTTGTAAAGACATATCCTTGTCTGAAGGAACCTGGCTCCTTCTCAGGCTACTATGGCTGGCAACAAAGCCTCAAATACAAGATGGCAAATTATCGCACCAAACTCAGAGGCTACGGTGTTCCTGAGGTGATGTGCAATGCCTTGAAGCGCAAGAGCCCTGGAGACCAGAAATCTGCAAAGAACGTGAAAAAGCCTCGAAAGGCAGAAGTAAACTACCTCCCACCTTACCCAGCAGGAGAGGATGAGGAAAGTCAAGAACAGGACAGGATTCAATTGCTAACTGAAGTAAGGAAAAGAGACAACAAAAAACTGATCAAAGAAAAGATGGCCCAAACTTTTGCACACCGAAGAAATTAAATCGTTAACCAATCACCCGCCATAGAGGACATCAAAGCCAGGTGGCCAGCTCTATTTGAGGCATCTAATGTGAGTTACAAGTGTATGGTAATCAGAAACATTCCTTTGCAATTGTGAGGGGTCAGCAATTTTAAACAAAATGTGTTAAGTCACTGTCATCTCATAAATGATGCTTCAGGTATTTTCAAATATAATTTACAGGTTACATCATTTGTCTTTTTAGATCCAGGATGAGTTTCTCAGAATTACAACAGTGCACCTGGAATCGAAGTTCATGTCCAAGCTGGATGAACACTCTCCCAGGCTTCTGAGCCTCTTCCACTCAAAGGGCGGGGCCATGGGATTGAGGTTGCAGACTATCCTACTGAAGGTATCCTAAGTTTGGCCATATTATGTTTATATTTACAGTGTTTCCCCTAGGTTTACAGCTTCAGGGGGGGGAGGGGGGACCCGACCGACCCGACCGACCGACCGACACAAACACTTAAAACATGTTTGTGTTCACATACCTACAAACTCATGAGGGGTGAAAAAGGTGACCGGGGGGGGGGGGGGGGGCGGGGCGGGGAGGGTGACTGACTTTTTGTTTTGCTCCATCCAGATGCACGCAGACACGCCGGCATCGGAACTCTGCGGCGCAAAGACGGCGAACCGAGAAGTGTTACCGCGACACGTAGAGACAGAAATGACATGCTGTTGTGTAGATACGATCAATAACTGATGTTTAGTTTACTAAAAGAACAAATATGTGCTCTTTAAGAAAGGGGACCTTAAATTCCTTCTGCTGTAATCTGGCGCTAAAGAGAAAATTACAGGGTGGCGGGCGGAGATTTTAGGGGGGCGGGCCGCCACCCTGGTAGAATGGTGGGGGAAACACTGATTTATATCTCAATTTATATTAAATCTGCAGGAGGAAATGTTAGCCTGTGACTGTCCATAAAAATGTGTATTAAATAAGTGCATATCTTTTTAATTACATCAGTTTGTATGGCCACCGAATTGGACAATAATGTTCTCTATATATATTTTACATTACTCTGCTCTTACCAGTGTATTTTAAGTCTAAAGCCTCTTCGTGTTAAAAACTGCACCATGACCTTGAGTAATATTTATTTGTTATTTCAGGCTCCTGGCAATCCGAACATCGACATAACCAGAGATGTTGTCATCCGGTGTCTGATGGTTTACCTTGGGGAATCTGATGATCAGCTCTTTAAAGAGTATGATGTAAGTTGAAATGCATATATCTCTCTCTCTCAATCTCTATTTACTTAGGACCATCTCCTTTAGCTGTACAGTCTAAAATACAAAATGTTCTTGTTATTTTAGGATGCAGATCAAGACAGTGTGGCACAGGACCTTGCTGTACAAGGGATGACAATCTACAGCATCCAGACGAATCTGTCAGAGGGAATAGAGGACATCGGAATTGTCATAGATGGATCAAAGGTCTTGACCGCTCTGGGTAACTTCCCAAGGGCTTGTGCCATGCTAATTGGTTTGACGTATGCAGTCAATCTTGCCTATCCCAAGAAGCTCAGGTACACCTTTGAAGCCTTTCAGAAACTCTTCCTCGAGCTGGACTGTTCAAAGCTTTCCCCGAAAGTGAACAGCCTCAATAGCAAGCTACTGGCTTAAGAAAGGTCTGAGTGCTCAGTTATAACTGTTGTTCAGAAATAATGTGTGATGTTCTGCTTTAAAAAAAAGAAGAAGTAACAAGTTTATTTTGATGCTGCTGCATTATAACCGTTGTTGTTGATGTTTCACAGATTGTTAGTGTTTATAGTCTCATGTTTTAAAATATGTGTACAAGTTTCACAAATAAATGTTTAACTGCTGTCCTAAATGTGGTAATTTGTTAACTGTTCCTCAGTACATTCTTGCAAAAAGAAGGCATGATATTAAGTAGATTCTACATAAAAAAAATTATGCGAACAAAGTGACAATCAATAACATTACATAGATTTTAAGTCATGTCGTACCAATTATAAGTTGATTTGCAAAATGTATTTATGTAAAGATAAATAACAATTTCAGTTTAAATGTGTTGAATTAAGTAACATTCTTCCAAGTTGAGTTGTTGTAACTTATTTTATGTATTGAATCCAAATCAATTTCGTCCACATAATTAGTAAATCTAAATTACTTTTTCACAGCTATTTGGTATATCTAAATTACTTTTTTTTGAAAACCTAGTAAATATTAATCATTTTCACCAATAAAATTAGTAAATATAAATTGGTATTATCCGGATATTTAGTAAATATAAATCAATTTCATCCACATAATTAGTAAATCTAAATTACTTTTTCACAGCTATTTGGTTTATCTAAATTACTTTCTTTTGAATACCTAGTAAATATTAATCATTTCCCCTGTATAATTGATTTGGATTTACTCAACATTTGCCATATTATTAGTAAATCCAAAATATTTGTATTTAATATTTTGTTTAAATTTGCTTAATTAAATCAATAGTTTTTAATCAAAGATGAAGTATTAAATTCTATTCAATTATATTAATTGTCATTAGTTGCCTTAATTTTATTGAGTAGACACTGGTCAAACTTTTCTGAGTGTAAAGTATTGGCACCATTATCAAACGCATTCTGGAAGCAGATTTTTAAAAAAGCCAACACACCACGACACGCTTTGCTCTTCTTATTCTTCTTCTTCTTCTTCTTCTTCTGGTGGTGTGAAAATCATTTCTAAGCATTCAGATCTGTGCAGTAATGTGTCCGCCGCCGGTCGGGCTGGATGATGAGCCGAGAGGCGTGGTGGAGCGGCGGAGTTATCAATTATCCAGAGACGCCGTGGCCCTCGCGGCTTCCTCCAGATCTGGTGTTAAATGAAGTTGTCAGCGCCGTCTCATCCGATTCCCCCCCCCCCATCGCACGGGGCAGACGGTGATGGCGAGCGACGGCCCGGCTGCCGCCCCGCGTCTCGCCTGCAATTCATCAGCTTCTGGAGGCACGCGCGCCACTGGCCCGGCCGCGGTCCAACGAGCCAGCGCACGCCAAGCGCAGCCGGCGCACGCCAAGCGCAGTGGCGGAGGAGCGAGAGAGGAGGAGAAAAAAGAAAAGAAAAGAGGAGGATTGGATCACCTTCCAAAAAAAAGAAAACGTGCCGTAGAGGACAAGGTGCGATGGACCGTTGCCCCCGATGGAGAGGACCGGGCGCATGTTTGAACTTCTACATCACATTCAGAAACCAGAGACACATAGAGGGAGTTCAGGGTGATGCGTCTTGCTCAAGGACACGTCGCCTATAGGGCGGGGATTGAACCGCCAACCTCTTGATTGAGAGACGGCCCTGCTGACCACTGACCTGCAGTCAGAGAGCGCGAAGGGGCAAAGCGTTGACGACTGGTGGAAGGGCGATCGTCTCGGGATGCACAATGGCGCCGCCGGCCCCACTGGGCCGAGGCCTCGGGCGAGGGCAGAGGATACGGGGCGCGAGGCAGCGAGGCTTGGCACGCGGGCACCGGCTGCCGCGCTGCCTCCTGCACACCACCGAGCTGAAGGGCACCGGGAAGAAAGAAAAACATTCGGTCGCAAACAGGGTGGAAAGAGGAGGATAAACATTTTTGTAAAAATTTTTTTTTAAAGGGCGACCAGGTGACAGAAATAATGGATAACTGTAAAGCAGCGGGGCGCTAAGCCTCCGAGTGCTTAAGTATTTATTTGTGATGAATAGTAATGACGGCACACTTACAAAGCACTTGTTTAATATGGAGAGAGGGAGAGAGAGAGGGAGAGAGAGAGAGAGGGAGGGAGAGAGAGAGAGGGAGGGAGAGGGAGGGCCGAGAGAGAGAGAGAGGGAGAGAGAGAGAGGGCCCAGAGTCGTTTCCCGCGCTCACTCTTAAAGGGCCAGCGTACTCCGGAGGGCGAACCGCGGGGGAGATGCCGAACCCGGCCCGGCCCTCCACCTCCTCATCTGCATAAAAATAAAAAAAACCTCGTCCCTTAACACACTGTCCCTGAATAAAACATTAAAAACACCATTCTGAGATATTAACCTACTTATTGAAAGGAGGGAATAAAGTCGGTGATTTATGCCGATGCGGTCGGCTTTCAGCGGCGCCCAGCTGTCACCGTGGAGCCCGTAACCTAAATTATCCAGCGCTGCTCTTTCACTCCAGTTAAGGGAATAAGCTCTCCTTTAAACACTTCAAACGGCCTCCCCACACTTGTTTTATTTGTTCCTCTACACTTCTTAAATTCAGTAATTATTC
>NC_079402.1:4169731-4209731 GCF_029220125.1 Pseudoliparis swirei | reverse complement strand
AACCAAAGTGTTGGGAATCAGGCACGTGCACAGACAGACCCCTAGTGGTGCTCAAGCTCCTCCCCTTTTGCCCTGGATGAGAAAACTGCCCCTTTTTCTGGAGACACATTTTTTCCTCATTCATCCGTATTGAATAAAAATGACTTTCTCTGTCATCAATTCCCTTCAAATGTTTTTTGATATCTCACGGGGCATTTATTTATTACCCGTTAGCCAATCAGAACTCTTGTACTGTCGTTGCCGTGTAATAATTCATATTTATTCATAAGGAAAATGTAAGCTGGCTGTCTAATCCTGCCCAGAGGAAACGCAGGTCGAGGACCGCGTAGGCATAATTAGTGTAATGCTGCTTATGTTTCAACTCTGTCATACAAGATTTTTCGCGATGGGTGCCCTTTTTTGGGGGTTTGAGCACCTGTCCCCCAAAATGTCTGTGCACGTGCCTGTTGGGAATTAATGTCAAACTTCCAAAAAGAGATTTAGTAAATGGTATAAAATGGTTAAAATGGATACTTATGGAATCAAACATCCAGAAAGCCAATGTCACGGTCCTCCCGGGGCAGATGGGAAGCCCCTGGGGCAGCTGCGTCTCCATTCCCATCAGCGAGCACATCCATAACGCTCGGCGGCGGTCGTGGGGTGACCGCGTCGCTCTGGCCCTGTCCTGTTTCATTTCTAACGGGAGACTGCCCGGTGACTCGGCGTGCCAACCGCCAGAGCCCCCCAGTTCCTCTCACAAGTGCCATATGGGCCCCATTCCATTAGCGGGGCCCCCGAACAGAGGCGAGAGAAGGCAGGCCTGGACCCCCCCGAGCCCTCCTGGCCTTCCCCTGGCACTGCCACAGGGCATGTCCTGCCCACTGCCAGCTGCCCACACTGGGTCAGAGGACAGCCTACCTGAGTCTGGCAGCAACCGGCCGATGGTTACCGCGAAGCACCGAAGTGAGAGACCGTCCAAGAAAATCTATTACCGAGCTGGTCCCGCGGACAAAGGGGCTTGTTGTGGTCGAGATACTTCCCACCATCTCCCCACCGCCTCGTAACACAAACCGAAGCAGCTCCCGCAACACGGACCAACCTGTAGCCACGAATCACCGTCAACACGCTGCGCCTCCGGAGCTCTTTTTAGATCTCAGATAATACGCGTTGATTGTGAGATTTTGGTTGCTTTTTCTATTTTAGGCCTTTTGAAATGTCCATCTTCTACTCACCTTCTACTTCCAGAAAACAAGACTCCGCTGCAACCGCATGTCATTGGATTTATTGTTTAATTCCACAAGGTTGTGCTTTTTGACTATTGGGGATAGACAATGGTGCATTGTTGATCCCCTGTCGGTTTTGAAAAACAACAACGTGATGGGTCTGAATGCATCGATGAGTATAGTCTGAAATCATAACGAGTCTGATGTGGGAGCCTACTGGAGGACACAGAAACATGGGGGTGCCATCTGGACCCGAAAATGGCTCTTCAGAGTGATACCATAGAAGAACCGTTTCTGGTTCCACAAAGAACCTTTCAAACCAGGGTTCGTTAAAGAACCATTTCCTTAAATAGTTCTTCAAAGAACCTATAAAGGTCTCTCAAAGAAACTTAAAATGATTCTTTAAGGCATCATTTCTGGTTCCACAAAGAACCTTCCAAACCAGGGTTCTTTAAAGAACCATGTCCTTAAAGAGTTCTTCAAATAACTTATAAAGGTGCCTCCAACAAAAGGTTCTTCGGTCGGTGATGGTTCTTCGTAGAACCACAAAGCCTTTTAAAGAACCATTTGAATACCATTATTGTTCTGTGTGTACAAACCCTGTTACACTGCATTGTATTTTTCCGTTGAACTCTAGAAAACAATCAAAATGGCTCACCGTGGAGTCCGATGAGAATCGTGCATCCATCGCATCTCTATGCAAAACCAACTGGATTATTTAAACACCCCACATGGACTCTAGCCCTGGAAACTATTTGAACTCGACCCCCAGCCTGCTTTAACCTACGATTACCGGGCTCCTCGCCTTTCGCCTCGTGTACATGTGAATTAGGTTAAAGTGTTGGGGCACTTTCCCCTAAAGGCGCGCAGAGGGGAGCAGGAGGAGGGCGGGTGCAGGCACAGACATCCAGCACATCACATGGGAATGTCAGCGTGTGCTCCGGCAGCCTGTACCTGCCACAGGACCCGGGGCCTTTTTTTAATTAATCATCACACAGGATGAATAATTCAGCCATTATCGCTGGGAACGAACAGAAAGGCTGGTTTTCCTCCCGAGTTCCAGCCAATCAGTTTGCATGTTTCACTTGATTACCTCCAGATTAAGGCCCGGCCTCAGGTAAACATACCCTGTAGCTAAGAAGGCAGTGGCAGATAGTCCCCTTGATTCAGCAGTCCTAGAAAGTTATAAAGGAATATACACTACCGTTCAAAAGTTTGGGGTCACTTAGAAATGTCTTTTTTTTATTTTTAAAAGCACTGTTTTTTCAATAAAGATAACATTAATCAAAAATACACACTATACATTGTTAATGTGGTAAATGACTATTCTAGGTGGAAACGTCTGGTTTCTAATGAAATATCTCCATAGGTGTATAGAGGCCCTTTTACAGCAACTATCACTCCAGTGTTCTAATGGTACATTGTGTTTGCTAATCGCCTTAGAAGACTAATATCTGATTAGAAAACCCTTGTGCAATTATGTTAGCACAGCTGAAAACAGTTATGCTGGTGATATAAGCTATACAACTGGCCTTCCTTTGAGCTTGAAGAACTAAATTAATACTTCAAATATTAATCATTGTTTCTAACTTTGTCAATATCTTGACTTTATTTTCTATTCAATTTTCAATTCATTTGATAAATAAAAGTGAGTTTTCATGGAAGACACGAAATTGTCTGGATGACCCCAAACTTTTGAACGGTAGTGTATGTATAATATAATCATATATGCAGATAAATATGGTCATGCAGAATGACCACCGGTGATGTACAGTGCTCATTATTTTCTCAGGTATATGGAAATACTTTGTTTATTCATGTCAGTGATGGACAACTGTTTACCATGGACATGAATCCAAACATGTCTGGCATCATGTTCAACTCACTTTAGTAGACTTTCTCCATGGAGTCCAATAAAATACAATAAAAACATGTCCACAGTTGGTAGAAGCCTGTGAAATGTTATGTGAGCAGCACCAACACAAAGACGCAGCGAGTGTTTGCAGCAGTGTTTGAAAAGTGACGACAATATTCTCTCCAAAACGGCATTTGACGCCAATTATTATGTGAAATCTACAGTAGTGTCGACCACTTTGTGGCCTTGTTTTTCCTGTTTTTAAAATATAAATCCCCTCCAAACATTGCACAGAATATACAGTGCAAGACAGCCTCTAAACATAAAAGTATAAATATTGCAAGTCACCAATTAGTCGAATAATCCTTGTGAAATTATTCACATTCCGACAATAACTCTAAAGCAGAAGTTATAATGAGCTAACGGGTAGCTCCGCGCCCCAAAAAAACAATAACGAGCAAAACTAATTTAGCTCATAACTAAAAAAAATGTAAGTACTCAACTGTTCAATGTTCTGAAAATAAACGGCGTCATAACCCCAAATGCTGAACAACATCCACAAGATAAAAAGGCGATAAAGTGAACAGCACACAGGTCGGCGGCCAGGCGGTGGAACTCGGGAGCACAGGTGTTCCTCATCACACTAACGAGTGTGACGGCGAGCCAGCAGGCGCAATGCGGCGGATAAGTGGCAGTTAGCTCGTTAATTAGTCTCGTCAACACACCTGTGTTTTCCTACAGTGACTTGTCAAAATGTCTTCCATTAAAATTATAATTAAAATGCTAATAAGAGCAGAAATCCACCGAGACTTCCCCCAAACATTAACGGCAAAGCAAACAACAACAAGTTAGCGCCAAAAGCAGGTAAACGACTCACCTCTCGCTCGTTGGAGCCGCGGATCTTCCGGTAGCTCCCAAGTTTTACAAACGGTTTGAAGTGGCGTTTTGAAGAAAGTTGCCAGAACAGCTACAATAACGGCGGCGGTTTCAACAAATGCAAGTATTTCGACACCCTTTTTAAAAATGGTGGCTTCCAGTCTGTTAAAACAGTTCCCAGCATGCACCATTATTCCTGCATTGAAGCCCTCGCTCTGATCCTGACGCGTTGTCACCTTGACCTTTAACAGGTGACTGAACATCCCCGAGGGGAACTAAACAAATAAATTCAAAAGCACAGGCGCTGCGTTTCCCCCGCTGATGTCACTGATGTGATATCAATAGAGGCGGGTGGGGGGCGGTGGGGGAGGGGTTACTGTTTCTTTTCTGGTGCATCACCTGAAGAGACTGTCAGGATGTACAGAAGGGGGAGGGGAGGCCTCCTTGTCTCTTCCCACTCCAAGGACAGCTTGGTGGGGGGGGAAGAGGAGCACTGATTGAGAGCAACACCTGTCAGGTGAGGCTTTCACAGTCGACGGCGCAGAAGGAGCGCCAAGTCGACTGCTATGACTGCTAATCTCTGTCGTGGCAACCTGGCGGGCCTTGCCGGTCTCCAGAGGGGGGGGGGGGCACCAGGAGCCCGAGCCGCCGAGCCTCTTTCCAGGGCTGCAGTCCTGCTGATCTCCCCCCCCGAACAGACTGAACCGGCGCTGATATGCTCTAAATACATTTCATTATCATCATCATGATTATATCACTAATTGTGTGTAGGCGGTAATGTGCCGCAGCGGCCCCCCCCTGGGAGGTGTCTGAGGGAACCGGATGATTAAAACATGTATGATGAACCGCGCGTGGAAAACGTCCCCGCGGGCTCCTCGGCGAGATACGCGACACGCAGACGGCGGGAGGCGGCGGTCCACTGAGGGCCGGAGGGCCGGGGGGGAACCGGCAGCAGATAACAAGACGGCAGGTGGACGTCAGAGATGTGGCGGGTTGACCTGAGCTGACCCCAAATCCATAAACACACACGTAACCTACACACAGGAACATAATGGTTCTTAAATGGTTCTTTAAAGAACCCTGGTTTGAAAGGTTCTTTGTGGAACCAGAAATAACCTTTTTTTAAGGTTCTTTGAGACACCTTTATGGGTTATTTGAGGAACTAATTAGGGACATGGTTCTTTAAAGAACCCTGGTTTGAAAGGTTCTTTGTGGAAACCAGAAATGGTGCCTTAAAGAACCATGTTTTAAAGGTTCTTTGAGACACCTTTATGGGTTCTTTGAAGAACTATTTAAGGACATGGTGCTTTAAAGAACCCTGGTTTGAAAGGTTCTTTGTGGAAACCAGAAATTCCGCCTCAAAGAACCATGTTTTGAAGGTTCTTTGAATAACTATTTAAGGACATGGTTCTTTAAAGAACCCTGGTTTGAAAGGTTCTTTGTGGAACCAGAAATGGTTCTTCTATGGCATCACTCTGAAGAACCATGTTCGGTTCCAGATGGCTCCTCCGTGTTTCTGTGTGTATATACCTTCAGACGTGATTCCAGTGCGGACTAAATAATTCCACTACCACACAATAAGTAAAGGGATCAAGTCGTGGATTCTCCGGCCTGTTTTCCTCCGTGTGCGACTGACAGGAGAAGAGGATAAAGTTTTAGTGACAGCGCTTGATGAATGTTTCATCCAACATTCATGCATTCCCGGGCTGGGATCGGGTCCCCAGTCAAAACCCAGCAAAGACACACACACAGCAGGTGTGTGAAATATTCATTCGCGACACGCTTCATTAAGAATGAAAACATGCCACACGGGCTCATTTATTCATTTCGATTATCGAAACAAAAGACAGGAAAAAAAAAAACAGAGATTAAAACACGATGGGCGCGCTATTCTGTGTTTGTCAGCGATTTGTAACAATTTGTTTTGTGACAAATAACTCGTTGCCCCATTGAAATCCCGCTGTCGTCTTGCGGAGAAGTCAGTCAGCTCGCGGAAAAAAAAAAAAGGCCTGGAGTTTTTTTCTTCTTTTTTTTTTTTCCACGTGAGGGCTGTAACAAATCACTGTCTGCCTGGGAATCTGCAGCTCGGCATCCCCACTGCAGCAGCTTGACCTTTGACCCGTCCAGGAGCGTCCGGGGACTCATCGCATTAGGCATGCTGATACGTATCTGAGCCATCAGGCGGCGGCGGACCGGACAGTTTTCATATTTCTTATTAATTGACGATGAAATGTGACGGCTCACGATCTCGCTCGGTGACGAGCGGGCTGCGCTCGGACGGATGAAGATGACTGATGTCGCGCCTGTCAGGCTGCGGGCTCTCGTTCCTCCTCTCTCCTCTCGGAGCGGTGAACATGTCATTGTTGAGTGCCGGTGCCGTTTCAACACAGACGTAATCTCGCTGAGTGAATGTGTCACATTGAATGCAAAATTTCCCCCCGGAACACATTAAAGTTTCATCTAATCTGCTCTAATTAGAACGAGTCCTGACACACTGCCCAAGGCTGCCGGCGCCGTTTCCTTTTTCCCCGAGACATAATCAAAACACGACCGTTATTCTACCTAAAGCAAACATCAAGACGTGTTCACTTTTCATTACAGATGCATTCAAACGCTTCTCTTTTAAAAAAATATATATGTATATATATACATTTCAAAGGTATCTGTGATTTATTAACAGTGGAGAATTTTTTTTCTTGTAGAAATATTGCCGAATGCTACTTTAAATGTTTGATGGCATCAATATATTCTGCTGAATTTCAAAGCTGTGATATAATAGCAAACAGATACATTTCACTGTTGACATCCATTTAGCTTAATTCAGTTCAACTTAATTGTCATAGCACACAGATAAAATCATTTATTGGCTTTATTAGTGTCTTTTTTTAGCACATCTTAGTTGCAGCTCCAAAAACAAACATGATGCAGATGTAAAGAGACAAAGACATTTTAAAAAACCAGTACACGCAATGTGAAACATATTAATGGCTTAAATCCATGGTGCGTGTGGGTCATTACAACGCTCATTAACATATGTGAGGAAGGTTATTGATTGTGAATACAGATGCCTGCCGACAGTCTGACTGTGGGTAATATGAGGGATTGGAAGTGGAGAGGTCAGAGGTCAGCATATCAGGGATCATTAAGACTTGAATTTAATTTTAAAAAACCAATATGGAATAAATCAGGCTTATGAATCCCTAAAATTAAGTAATGTTGTTTTTATATCACAGGTGTTGGCGTGAGAGTGTAGACCAACATATTCTCATGTTATTTAATTTGAAGAAGACTCAAAGGGTCTGAGGTGACCACGTCCAATATTTAAGTGAATGCATTTCCCTTTAATCGTTTTGATTCAACTTGGGATGGGTTGGAAACCTCTGGAATATATGACTATTATTCTACCTATAAAATATTAGACAAGTAAGAGATGAGGACAATCTCATACGATGTGTTATTAGTAGGGCTGTCAGCGTTAACGCGTTAATCTATGCGATTAATTTGGCCGCGTTAACGCACTAAAATATTTTAACGCAATTAACGCAAGTTTTTTTTAATTTTAAATTTTTTTTTTTTTTTTTAAAACCGCGGCAGTACGGTTTGACACTGTTTCCGTTTTTAAAACAATCATTTCTCCGCGAAAATAAGGATCATAAATCAGTTTAACTCGTGGATGAATCAGTCGGGTTTCCTCCTGCTCCTCCTTCCTCCCGTCTCCCCCTCTGATACACAGAGGAACGGAGGGCGACGCGTCGGGGGACGCGGCGCGGAAAGAACTCGTCACACGAAACCTTCACCGTGATTGGTCAATCCGTTTGTCTGTCAACATTTCGGGGGGAAAAAAACCAATGAACACTCAGTAAATCACAAAGGACCTCCCACCTCACAGGTATGGCTCATTTAGCAGCCTGTCAGTCAGAGAGCAGAGGACACGGCGCGAGGACAATGAGGCTCATTTCAGAGCTGAGATTGTTCTGGAATGTTTGATGTATAACACGTGGGGGTGTGTCACATGCAAAATACTTTAAACGGTGAATTTAATTTATTTTGTAAAATGTATAAAATGCCCCCAGCCTCCAGAGGGTTAACGTGACATATGTGAATGTCAGTCAGTTATCAAGGCCTCTGGTTCTGCTGCTGTTCAATGTTAAAGATGACAGGACCAATGGGGTCTCAATATACTTCTTTTTTTTTACTAATCTGATGTTTCACTGAAGAAACAATTTATCATCCACGATATTAAATACCTCGCTGGCACTGTATATGTAGGAGCCTCTTTGAAAACACAGCTCTGTGTGAAGTTTGGTCTTTAAAAAGAAGGGAAACACTTTTAACCCTTG
Source organism: Pseudoliparis swirei (assembly GCF_029220125.1). Lineage (NCBI taxonomy): Eukaryota > Metazoa > Chordata > Actinopteri > Perciformes > Liparidae > Pseudoliparis > Pseudoliparis swirei. Next base: position 4,201,458 of record NC_079402.1, on the reverse strand, counting down.
TGTTGCCTTTGGGTCATTTTGACCCGATTCAATGTTTAACCCTCCTGTTACCTTTATATTTACTAACATATTTTACCCTTTGGGTTCAATTTGACGCCAGCAATTAAAACCTCAAGAAAATTATTAGAATTAATATTGTTTTCCAAGTTTAAGTGTGAGGCACTTTATGTTTGTTTGTTGACTACCGAAAGAACACCGACATTAAACATTGAATGGGGTCAAATTAACCCGAAGGCGGCAGGAGGGTGTAATATTGATTCGGGTCAAAATGACCCGAAGGCAACACAAGGGTTAAACGGTGAATTTTGTTGTTGTTGTAAAATGTATAAAATGAGCCCAGCCTCCAGAGGGTTAACGTGACATATTTGAATGTCAGTCAGTTACCAAGGCCACTGGTTCTGCTGTGTTCAATGTTAAAGATGACAGGACCAATGGGGTCTCAATATACTTCTTTTCTTTTTACGAATCTGATGTTTCACTGAAGAAACAATTTGTCATCCACGATATTAAATACCTCGCTGGCACTGCATATGTAGGAGCCTCTTTGAAAACACAGCTCTGTGTGAAGTTTTGTCTTTAAAAAGAATGAACTTTTAACTTTTAACTTTTAATTAATCGCAATTTCAAAATGTGCGATTAATTAGTTAATTTTTTTTAATCGATTGACAGCCCTAGTTATTAGTTTCAGCCCAGGGCGCTGAGTCTTTATGGAGGATTGTGACTGAAGCTTCCTCTGTGCGTTTAATTAAGAAGTCAACTTTATTGCTATTGACACACACACACACACACACACACACACACACACACACACACACACACACACACACACACACACACACAGAGAGACACGCACAGAGACAGGCGCACACACACACACACACACACACACACACACACACACACACACACACACACGCACAGAACTATTTAACTCCGCGGAGGAAGTCCCTCCTTTATTTCCTCCCGCGCTCGCTGACGTCACTTCCCCCGCAGGGTCAAAAAACATGGCGGCCGCCAGTGAGTCAATTTCGGCAACAACACCGCCCGGAAAAGTAGTCGTTAAGACCGAGCCAGAAGCCGACGATGACCTGCGCATATTCCCGGAGGAGGCGCCGGTCCGGCGGGAGCCCGTCGTCCCGCTCACGGCCCCGGTCAGCGGGCTGCAGCCGCTCGCCTGGTCGCAGGACCACCGGCTGGCCGTGTGCACCACCAGCTCCGTGTCGCTGATGGAGCTGGTGTGCGACGTGCACAGCAGCAAACAGGAGCTGACGCTGCACCGGACCTCCATCCCGGTCCCGACCGAGACGAATACGCTGCGGGTAAATATCCACCGGAGCTTAAACCCGCTGGCTCGCGCGAGCGCGGTGACGTCAGTCACGTTCGCTCCATGAGCGAGAGCGGGTCAGCTGAGACGGGGAGGCTCGTGGAGCTCAGTGTGTCTTTAAGTCTCTGCTAGTTGTCAGATGTAGTGTTAGGAAACAACAACAACAACAACAACCAGCTCCTTTACTCTCTCCTCTTCCATTGAAGTGGCTCTAGTAAGATAGAGATAGATATATACTTTATTAATCCCCAAGGGGAAATTAGTTCTCTGCATTTAACCCATCCTTAGTTATGAAGGAGCAGTGGGCTGCAGTGATGCGCCCTGGAAGCAACTGGGGGTTCAGTGCCTTGCTCAAGGACACTTCGACTTGCAACTAAAGTGTATATTCTTAATGGGGAGAGCGGGGATCGAACCCACAACCTTGGGGTTGTAGGACGACCCCCTTACCCCACTGAGCTACAGCCGCCCCCAAAATGGGAAGTTCTCCCGATTCTCCAAACTGTATCCTCTGCTCATCTTCATGACCCCCCCCCCCCCAAAAAGAAGTTCTGTAGTCAGAGGTTAGCCAATGACTAAAAAGACCCAGTCGTCACCTTTTATTGTATTAAACTGTGTTAGATGACCACAACGTACAGTTCATGCCTACATTAGAAACCATATGCATATAATCGAATAATAACCAACTTATACCCCCGTTTTAAACGATACGCATCTCCATCCAACCGGATTGTTCTTGTATGTGCACTTGAACCCGTTTACAAACATCCAAGCGCAGGAACAAAAAGCATAAAGTCACTTCCAGCTTTAATCGTCAGCCGTTATGGCCTCGCGAAGCTCACGATCGTGAAACATCGGGCGCACCATTTGTTGTTGTCGTCCGCTGTGATGCCCTTCTGTGTTTGACTGCATGCAGATGTGTGTCATTGTGTTGTTTTTGTCGCGTCGTGGACTGCCAACCGTTTCATCCGTCGCGGGGCGGCGGGCCGATCGGCGGCGACGCCGTGACATCTGCGCGTCTCTCGGAGCGGCGCTGCTTCTGTTTGCCTCCTCGTTCGGCAACCTGTGTCAACACGCCTCGGCAACGCTGCCAAGCCGCCATCCTCTGGTGCGCTATTAGTTTGGCGGCGGGGTGGAAATTGCCTGTATTTCCGTTATTTACTAAACTAAACTGAAAAATACGTGTTTTTTAAATGGCGGCGGAATACAAATGTTGATGGAAAGAGAAACAATCTCGCCCGCGGTTGAATCGGCCTCGGCGCAGCTGCTCTGGCATGTAAACATGATTGTTTATAGGTTCGTCTCCACTTCCAAAAATCCACTTGGCAGATGAAGCGCTGGATGGAGCCGCGTTTTATAATCCGCTCGGCACCGCGGCAGACAGGCGGCGGTGCTTTCCTGCTGTCATTTATAGATATGATGAAGTGCTGGTAGATGGGAGGGCCGCTGGGCCGGGAGCCGCGGAGGAGGCCCCGCTGCGTCTGGGGCTCGCTGCGGGTTTGGGTTTCCGCGGCGCTGGTGGACGCTCCGCTCGATGGAGCCGGAGTGAGCGGACCGCGTCGCCCGTCTCTCCGTGCGTAATGTGTCCCCGGCTCCTGAAGAACGGCTCGCTCTGGTTTCCTTTTAGTTTCTCAGAAGTCAAAGTAAACACTAGAGTGGAGATTTAGAGGGTTTCAAAAAGTCAGGGTTCATACTGTTGTTGACCTATGGATTCCCAGGACTTTAAACCAAATTTCCACGACCAAGCATATATATTTATATATATTTTAAAAAATATATATATATGTATTAAAAAATATATATATATGTTTGGTCGGGTAAGGGTTAGAATAAGAATTCAATCAGAATAAACATTTATATATATATATTTATTCTTTTTAATCAAACTATAGTTACGCATTCATTTGCATCACTTAAGGTGTATATATATATATATACTAGGGCTGTGAAACGATTACAATTTTTAATCTGGTTAATCACAGGTTTTTGTGGATTAATCATGATTAATCACATATTACCGATATTCTCGGTATATTTTGTGAGAACATAGAGATTTATGACAAAAGACGGATATATACATTTATACATTCTTCTATACAATGGTGCTGCAACTCAGCAGTTATTTAGCAGTTTTCTTCCATATGGAACATGAATACATCTTCATCCTAAACAGAATGTTTAACCCTCCTGTTACCTTTCGGGTCAATTTGACCCCATTCAATGTTTAATGTCGGTGTTCTTTGGGGTCAATTTGACCCCAGGCTGTTTTTCACTGTGTCAAACATATCAGAAATATCAACTTTTTATTTATTTAAAGGGCTATTTAGGTAGTCAACAAACAAACATAAAGTACCTCACACTTAAACTTGGGAAGCAATATTAATTCTAATAATTTTCTGAGGTTTTAATTGCTGGGGTCAAATTGACCCCGAGGGTAAAATATGTTAGTAAATGTAAAGGTAACAGGAGGGTTAAACAGAGCATTTTTCTCTTGTTTGTCAACCATTAACTCCACCATGATACAATCTAAAGGTGGACAGATTGACAAGTGACTTTTCTTTGCTCGGTCCCGATGCGCCAAGACGGAGCTCTGTGGCGCGCCAGACGGAGCTCGATAAGTGTTAACGCAACGCGAAGAGACAGAAATGACATGCTGCTGTGGAGATACGATCAACAACAGACGTTTAGTTTAATAAAAGAACAAAGACGTGCTCTAGAGAACATGTCAGGGGCGGGCCAATCTTTTAATGTCATGCGATCTACCGACACTACGCCGCGATCGACTGGCAGGTCGCGATCGACGTGTTGAGACCCTGATCTACAGGAAGTAAAAGTCGGAACAAGGTTTCCGGAGGTGAACCTGCGGAAGGATCATTACCGATGAACAGACCGTCTGCATGAGAGCGGACAGAGTTCAGATTGAAGTGGTGGATTGGAAGCTCATTTTGCAAGTGACTTTTTTTCCGTCCCGACGACCAACAACAGACGGATTGGAAGCTCATTCTGCGCATGCGTTAAATGCGTAAAAAAAAAAAAAAATAGTTAAACCTGTAATTGGATTAACTGAGTTAACGCGTTATTTTTCACAGCACTAATATATACATACATACATTAAATGTTACAAATGAATGAGTGACTATAGTTTGATTAAAAAGAATAAATATTTTTATAAATGTTCATTCTTTTAACTAAACAGCTTAAATTAATTTATGAATTTAACACATTTCCATGACTTTTCCAACACTTTTGGAATAATTTTTTTTTCTCCAAGGACTTTTCCAGGCCTGTAAATGTCCAGGTTTTCCATAACCGTATGAACCCTGAAAGTGTTCTTTAATTTTTCTCTGAATTTGCCCATCTGCAAATGTTGATGCGTACGTACCCGACCTTTAACCCCCCCGATGTCGCTTTTTTTCTTTTCGTTTGTGACCCTTAACTTTTTGAAGGTGGGGCCCGCGGCGGAGTTCGCCGAAGCGGCGGAGGCGTTGTCGACCCACTCGGACCCCACGGTGAGACAAGTCTTCATGGCCGACAAAGTGATGAACCCGTCGATCGCGACGCGCAAGGGAGTCAAGTACGCCAGCTGGTCTCCGCTGGGCTGCGACCTGAGCGGCCGATGTCTGCTCGCCTGCCTCACGCTCGACCACAGGCTCACCGTCCACCACAGCCACAAGCGCCTGGAGTGGATCGTGCTCGTCGACCTCACGGCGAGGTACGCCGCCCGGCTCGAGGAGCGCGGCTACTCCGGGAAGGACGGCGAGCCGCCGCGCGCCGACCTGCTGGACTTCGACGAGCTGCGGCGGCGCTTCCGCATGCAGACGCCGCTGCGGATGGAGTGGTCGAGCGTCTACACCACCAAGCAGGTGCAGCCCAACAACAAGTGCCGAGACGCGGAGATGGTGCTCCTCGCCGTCCTCATGGAAAACGGCGACCTCGTCCTGTGGAAGTTCTCGCTGCCCCTCTCGAGCGACGCGGGCGTCTCCTTTTACGACATCGTGGAGTCGGGCGTGGCGAGGCCCAGCGACCTGGCGTGGTGGGAGTACGAGAGCGCCGACCGGCGGATGAGCGGCCTGATCGTCGGCAGCGAGGTGGGGCCCGTCAAGATCATGCCGGTCAGCCTGTCGGGCGTGAAGGGCTACTTCACCCTCCGCCACCCGGTCATCCTCTGGAAGGAGTGCGACGAGATCGCCGTGGAGAACCTCAAGTGCGTCCCGATGATCCACCCCATCAAGAAGTCCAGCTGCAGCCTCATCGTGGCGTCGCGCGGCTGCTACGTCTTCTGGTGCCTGCTCATGATCTCGCCGGCCGGACTCAACGTGCACAACTCCCACGTGGCGGGGCTGCACTCGCTGCCCGTGGTCTCGCTGGCGATCAGCCGGCACAGCGTCGCCGTGTACACGTGCTCCGTGGACGGCTGGATCAAGAGGCTGACGCCGACGTTCACGGAGAGCACGCTGATCTTCAAGCAGGAGGACATGCTGCGGCCCGAGAGCCTCTGCGAGAGGCGGATCCACGGGATCGCGGTGAGCCACAACGGGGCGTACATCGCGCTCGCCAGCACGCAAGGAATGGCCGACGGCTTTCATCCCATCGACAGGACTTACCAGGTTCACTTTGTGACCCTGAAGACGGCGGAGGCGGCGGCGGCGCTGCTGCTCAAGTCGCCCACGCAGAACATGTACAAAGCGGCCGACCTGCTGGATCTCGTGCGGTGGCAGATCTTGAAAGCCAAGTGCATCCCCGCGTCGCTGCTGGACGAGCTCGACCGCAAGATCCAGGCGGCCGACTCGCCGTACTTGTGGCGCTTCAAGCTCTTCTTGGTGCGGGTACTTTACCAGTCGTTACAGCCGCCGCTCACGGCCCACTGCTGGAAACCGACGGAGGAGAAGGTGGTTAGAATGGAGGAGGAGGAGGAGGAAGAAGAGGAGGAGGAGGAGGAGGAGGAAGAAGAAGAGGAGGAGGGCGGAAAGGACGACGACGACGACGACGTTGCCGAGACGCCGCCGGGGGGGGAAGGCGAGCGCGGCAAAGTGAAGCAGGAGATTGTGGAAGAGCAGATGGAGGAGGTGCAGGCGTGGATCAACGCGGTGGAGAGCCACATGATGAGAGAGAACATGAAGAAGGTGCTGGGGGTGGTGTACCTCAACACCTGCATCGCCCAGAACACCAGCATCCCCACCTGTGGCCTGGTGGACTTCCTCTCCAGAGACAGTAACGACAGGGCGTCGGAGGTAAACCTCACTGTTCATTAGTTATCACCACCAAATTATCTTTTAAATAATTGTTCCTGATCAGAGAGATGCTGGTCCAACACACTGCAGCAGCACAGTGTGCTAACGGTGTGTCGACTACGGGAATATTAAAATCCTATGTGGTTCCATCTGTCAGCCGTCGCTTTCACATCTCCCCCAAAAAGGTCACACGAAATGGTCTCATTAGTTCTTTAATAATGCGTTTAAAAAAAAAATGTGTATCCCATTGACTGTATAAAAAGTGGCCTGAAGCTCCGAGTTCGGCACTTTGTATTTGGTCCGCCTCCATCTTGGCTTTTTAAGAACCAGCAGTGACACGAGGGGGCGGAGCTACAACCCAACGCTTAATAAGGCTTTTACAGGCTACCACAAATGTTCAAATGAACCGCCATGAATTGAAAACGCAGTGTGAAAAGTTAAAGCTGTAAACTCTGACTAATCCCGGTCCTGACCTGTCAATCACGAGGTAGCCACGCCCTAAAGTAGATCCCACTTTACGGTCTGTTTTTATTCTAAATGGACCATAATTTACATAATTAACATCCTGCTGTATTGAAGACTTATTTACTGAAGGAATAAATCAAGAGAAGTAATCTTCTCAATAGACTTCTGTACAATCGGATTTGTTTTTGCAACCAGAGGAGTCGCCCTCTGGTGGCCGTTAGAGAGAATGCAGGTTTACGGTACTTCCTGCTTTTGCTTCACCCTTCAGAGCCGGAGGTAACCGCCTAGTGTAACCCAATGGGCTTTTAGTTCTGGAGAGAAGGGCCCGTCTAATTGATTTCACCCAGTCGTACAGTGTGACGTCACCACGGCACATTTCACGGGATCTTAAATTGCAACTTTGGGTTTAAGCTCTAACACAACTATTTCCGTAAACCGTGTGCTTCAGCTTTCACTAATATCCCATTACTCACACACTGGCTGCTGTTCAACAAAAATGTTTTTTCTGTAGTAACCAACTACAGAAATATCCAAAATTGTTCAGACATACATTACATTTAGCTGACGCTTTTATCCAAAGCGACTTACATGTTTCAATCATACACTGTAGACACACAGGGAACAGTTCAGGGTTAGATGACTAGGGCGGGGATTGAACCGTCAACCACCCGATTGAAAGACAGACCGGCTAACCACTGACCCACAGTCGATATATATATATTTATTTATTTATTTATATATATTATTTATTTATATTTACATATTTATAAATATTATTTATGTATCTCTATTTATATCTATTCATTTATATTTATATATACATTATTTATATCTATTATTTATATATATTTATTTAAATGTATTTATTTATTTATATAGATTTATTTATTAGTGAGTAATTTTGTATTATGTTATTGTCGTGTATACAGGTAAGGATGCATTTAGGTAAAATCAACAATCTTGAGCCTTTTGCGCAGCCGGTGCTGCGAATCAGTTCCAATTAAAAATGTTAATCCTTTTGTAGAAAACGACTGAACTCGTATTGTGTGTGTGTGTGTGTGTGTCATCCCTCTCAGGTCCTGATTGGCCACATCAGGAACAAGCTGAACAAGCAGACGTTCTCCGAGCGCTGCAGCCTGTGTCAGGCCGTGCTGCCCTTCTCCGACCACAAACAGGCCGTCTGTAAAAACGGTCACATGTGGCTCAGGTACCTTTGAGATGAGCTTCTCTTCCACAAGTTCAAAACGAATCCACTAACGATGCTTTTTAAAATGGCATTATTAGCTTTAGCTTCCACGTGCCTGGCGGGGGCCATGAAGCGAATCTTAATGCCAAATTTCTTCCTCTTCTTCTACTTTCGCTTCCTCTTTCATATTCATCTTCTTCTTCTTCTTTCGTTTCCTCTTTCATATTTATATTCTACTTCTTCTTCTACTCCTTCTTCTTATTTGTATTCATCTTCTTCTTTCGCTTCCTCTTTCATATTCTTCTTCTTCTCCTTCTACTCCTTATTCGTATTCATCTTCTTTCGCTTCCTCTTTCATATTCTTCTCCTTCTACCTTTTCTTCTCCTTCTACTCCTTCTTCTTCTTATTCGTATTCTTCTTTCGATTCCTCTTTCATCTTCTTCTACTCCTTTTTCTTCTTCTACTCCTTCTTATTCGTATTCTTCTACTCCTTCTTCTTCTTATTCGTATTCTTCCTCTTTCATATTCTTCCTCTTCTACTCCTTCTTATTCGTATTCATCTTCTTTCGCTTCCTCTTTCATATTCTTCTCCTTCTACTCCTTTTTCTTCCTCTTCTTCTACTCCTTCTTCTTATTCGTATTCTTCTTCTTTCGCTTCCTCTTTCATCTTCTTCTTCTACTCCTTTTTCTTCTTCTACTCCTTCTTCTTATTCGTATTCTTCCTCTTTCATATTCTTCTTCTTCTACTCCTTCTTATTCGTATTCATCTTCTTTCGCTTCCTCTTTCATATTCTTCTCCTTCTACTCCTTTTTCTTCCTCTTCTTCTACTTCTTATTCTTCTTCTTCTTTCGCTTCCTCTTTCATCTTCTTCTTCTACTCCTTCTTATTCGTATGCTTCTACTCCTTCTTCTTCTTATTCGTATTCTTCCTCTTTCATTCTTCTTCTTCTACTCCTTTTTCTTCCTCTTCTACTCCTTCTTATTCGTATTCATCTACTTCTTTCGCTTCCTCTTTCATCTTCTTCTACTCCTTTTTATTCTTCTACTCCTTCTTCTTATTCGTATTCTTCTTCTACTCCTTTTTCTTCTTCTTCTACTCCTTCTTTTTATTCGTATTCTTCTTTCGCTTCCTCTTTCATATTCTTCTACTCCTTTTTCTTCGACTCCTTCTTCTTATTCGTCTTCTACTTCTTCTTCTTCAGCGGTTTGTTTATCTTCACAGAGCAGTCATCAAGCCTCCCACCTTTTGATATTTACCCACACGCCACTCTCAGCGTCTCATAAATATCAGCCGCCGAACTGGAATGTGGCGCCTCTGGTGGCCGCTGAGGGGAACGCGGTGCCCGTCAGTCGTGCCTCAGTACTGCTCCTGCTCTCCTGTGTGTGTGTGTGTGTCTCTGTCCCTGCCAGCCAGCTCTCTCTAATGCCGTCCTCTCGCTCTCTCCTCCAGGTGTGTGTTGTCATACCAGGCCTGCCAGACGCTGACGTTCAGACGTTGCCTCCTGCTGGATACCATCGCCAGGCTGCCAGAGCCTGAGGGTAAGCGCCACTTTCCATCTCTCCCTCTCTCCACCTCCGTTTCACAGTCACGCTCTCGGATCAGCCGTCGCCTCCTGTCAGCTTCGCCGTCGGGCCTTCATCCCGCTCTGCCACGCGGGGCGTCGGCGGGTTTGACATTTTGGATTTTTGGAGTCGGGTCGAGAGAACGAAAAAAAAAACGTCATCCTTCACGAACGCAAATGATTGTAGAAATTAGCATTTTAGTTTCGGAGAAGTGTTTGAATTGGATTGCTGTGTCTCTTCTTTGGGGCTAATTTATGATCGGCGGTTCTCATTGGTCAGAAAGCTCGGGTCTAATTTCTGGTGTTTTTTTCGGTTAAAGATTAATTTTTTCTGTCTGGACCGAACAGTACAGGACAAACGCAATAATGGACTACGATGTTTTTAGTTTTTACAAATGTAGTCATGTCCGATATGCAGGGTTCATACACACGTCGATGGATTTCCGTGACTTTAAACCAAATTTCCATGACCAAACATTTAGTGAAATCTCGTGTGTGTATACATGGAAAAAGTGAGAAAATGTTGTATTTAATTAACATATGAATATAACACATTTCCAAAGCTTTTGGGATTAAATTTTTTTCCATGACTTTTCCAGGCCTAGAAATAACTTTTAAAATTCCATGACTTTTCCCGGTTTTCCTAACCGTATGAAGCCTGCGTATGTAAAGTATTTAATGCTGAATTAGGGGAGGGTCAATTGTCTTTTGTCACACGTGAGCACGACAAAGACTTCAGACGGGGAGCGTATCTGGCGGCGTGACCGGGAAGATCAATAGACGACACGCTGCGGCACATCCTTGAATTATTGATAATGCCATCCGACGTCTTCATGTAAACCGATCAACCGGCTTCGATCGGCCCGTCTCACAGATGTTTTATTGAACTCCGAGATGAGCGATGTATTATTTAAACTGAAATGTATTTGTCTGGAGCATCAGTCCTTGACTCATAATAAATGCATCGTCATGCGAGTGTGACACCGGGTGCAGTCAGATCGACCAATAAGCTGGAGCCGGCTTCATACACATGCTGACCAATGAGCCGGCTTCATACACATGCTGACCAATGAGCAGGCTTCATACACATGCTGACCAATGAGCAGGCTTCATACACATGCTGACCAATGAGCAGGCTGCATACACATGCTGACCAATGAGCAGGCTGCATACACATGCTGACCAATGAGCAGGCTTCATACACACGCTGACCAATGAGCAGGCTCCATACACATGCTGACCAATGAGCAGGCTGCATACACATGCTGACCAATGAGCCGGCTTCATACACATGCTGACCAATGAGCAGGCTGCATACACATGCTGACCAATAAGCAGGCTTCATACACATGCTGACCAATGGGTGTCCAGGACTTGAAACCAAATTTCCATGAACAAATTTATTTTTTAAATCTCAGTGCATGCATGAGAAAGTGAGAACATTTAGTATTTAAACTAACAATAATAATTCCAAAGCATACAGAATAACCTTAAATGACTCAAATGAATGAGAGAAAATAGTTTTGATTAAGAGAATAAACATTTAAGTCTTCAAGTTAAGGTGAAGAGCGTAATGCCGGCTTATATTTTGAGCGTCATTCTTTTAAAAGCGTATTCATTATTTAAAAAATAGGAATATAACAAATATCCATGACTTTTCCAAATCTTTTGGGATTTAGTTTTTTTTCCCAGGCCTGGAAATAACCAGGTTTTCCATGACCGTTCAAACCCTGTAGAGTAGCATGAAGAAATGATACTAATTCTGACCCGGAAAAGCGTACAGATTTGATCATGAACCGTTTATCGTGATTTTGTTTGCCGCTTAAAGAAAAAATAAAATAAAAAGCCAAACTAAATGTGTGTTGCGATGGTGCTGGGAGGGTTGGGCTCATCATGCTGCATGCATCCCAGGTGTTTCTGGCCCCGGACCCCCTGAGGCCCCTCTGGTCGCTGTCGTTGTGGCGTCTGTCGGTATAAACGTCGTCTCGGCTTTTGTTTACTCCAGAATCTTCCGGTCCGATCAGAACTTGTTCTGTCTCCCCCGCAGATCCCGAGTGGATAAGGAAGATACTGCAGGCGCCGTGCACGCTGTGCGACTCGCCCATGATCTAGAGCCGGCCGGCGGAAGGAACCTCGGGGCCTCCCCGCGGCCCCCGGAGCCTCCGGAGCCTCCCGCTCCGACGCAGCAGGGTCAACTTGTCAGACATCGCTGTTCAGACTTTATTTTATTTCATGTTTTATGTCTTTTTTTTTTATACTGTCATCTTAAAAGTTCCAATAAAAGGCGTTTTATTATGCGTTTGAGTTCGTATTTCCTCCCCAGTAGAACCTCAAGAGAAGCCCCCCCCCCCCCCCCGCAACGGCTTTAAATTTGTAATTTTAAAAACATTTTTTGTCTCAAACTTTACAGATTTCTATATTTTCTCCGTCCTAAAACAAATTCCCAGCCACACGCTGTGTTTGCGCGAGGGGTGCAAAAGAAACGACAATTTAAAATGTACTTATATGTGGAGCTTTCTATTATTCAGGAGGACTTCAGGGCACCATAAATAAGCTCCCCCATTTTTCCGTATGTTGACTTTATTTCCAAACCTTTTGGTGTAGTTTTTATTGCAAGTAAGTGGAACTTACTCCGCGAGTCCTATGTTAGCGAGGGCTTCGTTTCCACGCTTCTCTTTTTGAGCGCAACAAATAATACACTGAATAATACATACTCTTGAAAGAAAAAAAACTCAACATACCTACTTTAATTGGCACTGTGAAACAATTTCCACGCTCTGGGTGGAGGAGGAGGAGGGATGTGGCGGCGCTCAGTCATTCCCTCAGATGAGGACTTCTGCTAATGTAAACGCAGAAGAGATGGAGCGGCGGCGAGGTGGAGGCGATGAGCAAAGAGAGGAGGAAGAAAGCGGAGAAAAAAAAAAGTGCTTAAAAAAAAAAAAAGCCCGGCGCGGTCCCGTCCCGCGGGAACGGCGCCGTAATGAGATTCAGCCGTAATGAGGGACAGAACACGGCGCCAGATGTGAGTAATTCTAATCAAAGAGGGGAGGGTGGCGGTGATGGAGAGAAGGTGTGTGTGTGTGTGAGAGCATATTGTTTAATACAATTAACCCTTTTTTCATATTCGGAGGGAACGAGGGCTGAAGGGCCCGGCCCCCGTGTTCTGGGGACTCGGGAGGTCGGCGGCCTGGTGATCAAAGAGGGAGCCGGACCTGAGAGGCTGGGCCTCCTCTTCCTCTCATCCTTTACATCAACGGGGCCCAGCTGAGGTGGGCTGGGTTCTGCACCTCCCTCCGGTGACACAGGAGATGATAGACTGCCCCGGGGCGAGGAGAGAGAGGGAGGGAGGAGGGAGGAGGGAGGAGGCAGCTCGGCTACAAACACACAGGACTTCAAGAAAGAGGAACTTTTCCTTTATTTCATTTTTTTTAAATATATTTTTTATAAAGCCCACATTTCTTGACCCATTTCCCGGTGACGGTTGGGTGTTTTTGGGGGGAGAGAGGGGGGGGGATGCCTCCCGCTTTACGAGAGAGAGAATCATTTATCACATTATTCTGTGCAAAAAGCATCCGCGAATGAACTCGCAGAAAACTACAGGACTCAAATATCCAATTAAGTCAATTTACTACAATGTAAACGTAATGATAATTCACCGGAACGACCCGGTTGTCCAGCTCCCCGTCGGTTGATCCCGATTACAGTGAATTCCGCTTCTGGTGCAAAGATCCTCCGGGATGTGCAAAAAAAATATACGACCCATTTGGATTTCTTTTTTAATTTTATTTACAGGACGTACAAAGCAATTCACGCCGAATGTCGAATCCTAACTTTGGAAAACGCGTGTTGGAAAAGAAGTGTCGGCGCCGCCTGGAGGAGCGGTGGCGGGTAATGAAGCTTAATATCTGGGCGTCACATTAAAGTACCTGAACGCCTCGTAATGAGCTGGAGGCGGCGTGATGTGTTTTGGTGCCTTCATGGCCTTCAGGCCTCGGTAGGTCAATCGCTGCTTTGTGACGATGCTGAATATTAATATTATCAGGGTGCGTACGCGTGTTGACCAATGGATGTCCAGGACTTTAAAACTACATTTCCATGACCAAATATTTAGTGAAATCTCCGTGTATACACGAGTATATAAACCTTAAATAACACACAAAAGTGGAAAAAAAGAATAAATATTTCTATGAAAGCAAAGTGCATAAATGAACATATGAATATAACAAATATACATTTTTAAATTCCATGACCTTTCCAGGTTTTCCATGAACCCTGTTATTGTTGCATCATCGTGTGGATGTGTAAAGGTACTTGTGATGTGTGAGTTATTTAATATCCAGGATTACTCACGGACATTTAGTTTAGTTCTTAAACAGTTTGATTGAAAACAATTAGAACGAAGCAAAAACATTAAAAAAAGAATCCATAACTAGAGGATGTTATTCTCATCCCCACAATATGAATATTATATTTTATTATATTATATAAGAAGGTTTATCTAGAAGAAATGTAAGACGACAGACTAGTTTCCTTCCTGGAAACCCCGTCAATCTTTTTCCTGAACTCTCGTTCTCTTGGAGGAAGCTCAGAAAAATAAATGGACAATTATGGAATATGCACCAATCAACAAAAAGCACATCATTACGTTCCAGTAGTAAACATGAGAGGTGAAGGGCTTTGCAGCTTCACCGCAAATCTATATCCCGATCGATTTGTTTGATAAATACAAATGTTTTTTTTGTAAAAAATGAATAAAATACATATTGGATTAGTTGTTATTTATTGTCTCCTCCCTTTCTTCCAGTCTGTGAAGTTCGGGCTCAGCGGCGAGTCAGAGTTGCATCATCGCACCGCTGCAGCTGCTGACTCTCTCCACCTTCTCTCCACCTCTCTCTACCTTCTCTCCACCTCCCTCCACCTCCCTCCACCTTCTCTCCACCTCCCTCCACCTTTCTCTACCTTCTCTCCACCTCCCTCCACCTTCTCTCCACCTCCCTCCACCTCTCCACCTCTCTCCACCTCCCTCCACCTTCTCTCCACCTCTCTCCACCTCCCTCCACCTTCTCTCCACCTTCTCTCCACCTCTCTCCACCTTCTCTCCACCTCCCTCCACCTTCCCTCCACCTTCTCTCCATCCTCTCCACCTCCCTCCACCTTCTCTCCATCCTCTCCACCTCCCTCCACCTTCTCTCCACCTCCCTCCACCTTCTCTCCACCCTCTCCACCTCCCTCCACCTTCTCTCCACCTCCCTCCACCTCTCTCTACACTCTCTCCACCTTCTCTCCACCTCCCTCCACCTCTCTCTACCTTCCCTCCACCTTTTCTCCACCCTCCCTCCACCTTCCCTCCACCTTCTCTCCACCTCCCTCCACCTCCCGGCGAGGCTTCTGTTTCTAAAGTCTTCTAAACTGAGCCCCCCCCCCCTCCTCCCTCCACTCTGTCAGTGCTAATGAAGTCAGTATGCAAGCCTGTCTTCTGCTCCCGCTGAACCGGCAGGGTGAACATGCTTGTCTAACTGGTTGACTCCCCCCGCCCCCCCCCCGGGGGAGCGGAGGGAGGGAGGGAGGGCGGTGACCCGCGACCAGCCGAGAGGTTGTGCTGGGTGGGGGTGGGGGGGGGGGGAGGAGGTTGTATGTCCATCATTAGAGTCACTATTTGTTCCCGGCTTTGGAGAGCGCCGAGGTGGAACTAACACGGAGCAGCAGAGTGGACCCGGAGAGGGAGGGGCCACTTTTTACTGCTACATTAATTAAGCTGGCCCTCAACATGCTCCCCTCGTCTGCTCTTGTTCGGCTACAATTAGGCGGAGGGTGGGTGGGTAGGTGGGGGGAGGCTTCCACCCTCTCTGTGCTCGCTCCATCCTCGCACCGCAGGAGGAACGACGAGACGTTCGCGCTCTATCGGTTGCTGTGCTCAGAGATCAGAGGGGTGTCAGACGCTCACGCCGCATATCACAGAGCATCAATCACGGGCCACGCGGAATCCCCTTCAAAGTGCATTATGCAATATGGCAGCAGGAGGAAACGTCTGTTTTACGAAGGGCGGGAGCGAACGATGACTCTCATGGTTTACCAGTTATTCCTGTAAACCGGGTAAAAGTAGTGGCCACACAGGTGAGGGATGCAAAACGTCAACAGTCCAAACTCACACACACGTTCTACTTACAATGATATCAAACATTTAGAATAAAATCAAGGCTTTGGATATGTCCGTCACTTCGGCTCGGTAAAGGATTTAAATGATGAGCGGGTCGCCTGGACGTCAACAAAGCTACGAGGTCGGAGCGCTCACATCCCCATGTTTAATCGCGTGTAAATCGATGCTCCCCAAAAAATAAACTAGAACGGGCACTCGGTAGAGCGCATACCTTCGCATATCACAAGATTGGGCATTGAATTATGAAAATGTTGGCATTAGTTGCATGCCAATTGGATACAAATTTACCATGCTATGGTAAAAAGAAGATGTTGACCTTTTCATGACCTTGACCTTTGACCCGATAATAACCAATCATCCCACCAAATTTCATGCGATTCGGTTTAATACTTTTTGTGTTTTGTGAGGAACACGCATACAAATAAATAAATACACGGCGATCAAAACATAACCTTCCGCATTTTCAATGCGAAGGTAATGAGCAGGCATCATGCCCCGGGGCCCCCGGACCCTCGGGGGGGGGCCCTCGGGTTTCAGGTTTGTGGCGAGGCAATTAGCTGGTGTGGATCTGATTAATTGCGCATTTGTTAGTTAAAGGCCCTGAAACACGTTTCCTGAGCACGTCCAGAGGACCAATCACAGCCGAGCATTCCCATCACAATGTGGTCGTGTTGTTTGTTTCATTCTTTACGGGACGCTGTCAATCAAATGTTCTCACAGTCCTTAGAATAGAAAACAAGAGAAATGTGCTTTTTGTTATGATATTGACTTTGACTCATGAATATTTAACGTGAGAGAGAAAACACTTCAGATTGACATGTTTTCTGTTTCCACTCATAAAGCACAATTAAAAACCCATGGGGGGGGGGGAATAAAATCCTGCGTATGGGCTTGATGTTCATATATATCAGCTTCATCTAGTGACCACAAACAAATGATTAATAACTACACTCACATCGCACAGAGAGGCGGGGTCATCACACATGTTGTGTAAATGAACATGTGACTATAACATATTTTCCATGACTTTTCCAAAACTGTTGGGATTGCATTGTTTTCAAGGACTTTTCCAGGCCTGGAAATAACAATTTTTTTAAATTCCATGACTTTTCCAGGTTTTCCATGACCGTACGAACCCTGACGTTATCGTTACTCGTCATGTGTCAATCATCAATGGCGTCCGTCTCATATATATCCTTCCCGAGCTTCCCGACGTGAGAGGATCCTTAACCCTCCTGTTATCTTAGGGTCAATTTGACCCCATTCAATGTGTAACCCTCCTGTTACCTTTATATTTACTGACATATTTTATCCTCGGGGTCAATTTGACCCCAGCAATTAAAACCTCCAGAAAATTATTAGAATTAATATTGTTTCCCAAGTTTAAGTGTGAGGTACTTTATGTGTGTTTGTTGACTGCCTAAATAGCCCTTTAAATATATAAAAAAGTTGATATTTCTAATATGTTTGACAGTGAAAAACAGCCTGGGGTCAAATTGACCCGAAAGAACACCGACATTAAACAATGAATGGGGTCAAATTGACCCTAAAGGTAACAGAAGGGTTAAAGGGTGAAAGGTCATCGTACCCTAACGCCTCACTGGCTACACGACATCACTTCCCCATCGGATCCACCGCGTTGGGGGAGTGTCATCATGGCGCCTCGTTGATGAACGACAACATTTTGATACTCAAACGCGTGTCACCGCCCCCCTCGGGTGGAAGACGCCGCTTAACGAGCCCCGAGCGTGACGGACGGACGGCGACGCAGAACGATTCTTTTCTCCCCTTTTTTCTTGAAAGGATGCGAGAACAAGAGGCGCCGAGCGAGCGCGTCGTTCGTGCGGATCTTAAGTGAAACACGATGTTTCCGCGGCGCCGTCGTGACGGATGTCTGTCTCCATCGGCGGCGCCGGGCGCGGTGACAGCTCTCGGAGCCGGCGACAGGCTGAGGGTTCCAGCCGTGACAGATTGCCTTCAGGTGGCTCCATTTTCTTTTTTGCAACAACAACAAAAAATCTTGAGAATGTGAAGCGCTTAACTTTCCTTTTGAAGGCTGGAGGGGCGCTCGGCGAGAGAGAGAGAGTAAAGGGAAGGGCGGGCGGAAGAGTGGGGGGGGGGCTCATTTGAGAGTTTGCTTTAATATCTGTCTTCCCAGAGATCAGAGGGGTGTCGTACGCTCACACCTCATATCTCAGAGCATCAATCACGGGCCATGTGAAATCCCTTTAAAAGTGCATTATGCAATACAAAAGCAGGTTTGGGTGACATTTACCTGCCATGGTGGAGGAAGGCTGATTACAGGCCCATTGCCTTTTACAAAGAGGATTTCATCACGCCCCCCCCCCCCCCCCCCCACAAATTCCTCCCAACTGTCTTTGCCGATTGCATCCGGTGAACTTTGGGCCTCTCTTGTGGATATACGCATGTATTTTTGCACGTGTGAATTATTACACCTGAAGGCAAACAACCAGGCACCTTCTTTTCTGTGTGTGTGTGTGTGTGTGTGTGTGTGTGGGGAGGATTGTTATAATAGTTGCTGCTGCTGACTTCCTGTTGGAACACTGGAAGCGGTTGATCTAGATAATCTTTGCGCCAGAGTGAGAGAATTCATTTCAGGGTAATGCAGAGTTTATAATGAGTATTTTTGTTGTTAAAAATAAAATAAAAAGAGGGGGAAAAAAAAGGGAAATACCGGTAATAACTATGTGCAAAAACCATTAGAATGAATATTTATGTTGCTCGTTATGAAATATTCATTAGGTCGATGTAAAAAAAGAACAAGGCATGAGACTGGGGAGAGAGAGATTGTGTATGTGTGTGTGTGTGTGTGTAAACTGGGGGCGGCGGGGCCCTCACACACACCTATTGCACGGGAGTACTGACAAAACCCCCGGATAGAATATCTGATATCTCTTAACAAAAGCAGCCGCAGCATCATCTTCCTGCCCTTGTTTGTTTTGTAATTTCCCCTCCATCGCTCCTTCTCTCCTTCTCTCTCTCCCTCCGCCGGAGGTGATACGAGTCCCTCCGTTCATCCGATCTCTCTCTCTCTCCTTCTCTCTCTCTCTCCACCTTTCATTCCCTCACTTCCCCTGCATTCCAGCCACCAAAATTAAGAAATTAATGAGGGATAGGTTCTTCGCCGACTGCCCCCGCAATGTTTACCACTGATGAAATTATAATGCGGGCCCTGCTGTATTATTTATAAGCCAATTAGGGGAAGTGTTACTTGATTTGATGGGGAGCCGACACACAGAGTACATTTAACTAATGGAGACCAAGAGAGTAAAGGGAGGGAGGGGGGGGGGGGGACAGCTGAGGCGGACTGTTCCGTACGATGCTCTCGGATTACGTGGCTAATTGCCCTGCTTTATCTGTCTGTCACGGATAGCCATGCATATTTTAGCGTTCCCAAAGACTTTGATTGTTTGCACTCGTGTTGGGGCTGTAACAAGTAGAGCAGAGGCCAGAGTGGAGTGTAGTTAAAAACTGGCAGCAGGGGAGGCAGAGAGGGGTTGGGTTGGTAGGAAGGAGGGGAGGGGGAGGAGGAGGAGGAGGGGGGGGGGGTGGTCTGCCACAGAGAGGAGGAGGAAGAAGGGGCGGTGGGTGCACGAAACTCAGGCGCCGTGACAGGTGGAGGAAGAGTTTTGACAGGGAGCAAAGGGCTGTCGGGGTGGGGGAATGTAACGGGGGGGGGGGGGGGGGGCATTGAGAAGCTGCAATTAGGTGGCAGCACAACAGTAATTAATTTCCCGTATTGACCTCGTCTGTTCGCAAACGATTCCAGGAGCCCGTTTTTCCGGGTTCTCGCGCCTCATTTGCACGGCGGTGACGCCGGAGGAGAGAACACGGGGAGAACGGTTCTCCGGCTGCTGGAGAACCGCGAGGCTTTAAAAAAAACTGATGGGGTGGCCGAGTGGAGCGATGAGTTGATTAATCAATTCGCCGACTCGTAATGAGCCGAGATCTTTAGTTATTTCGACTGTATAGCTTGTAGGATGTTTTAATGATGTGATGTAAAGTGTCTTTGAGTACTTTGAAAGCGCTATTTAAATTGAATGCATTATTATTATTTTAATTATTATTATTAATATGCTTTGAAGTCTAACAAATTTATTTAACTCCTCAATTTAACAAACAGTTTTCTTTTTAAAAGCGCTGGTGTAATTTTTTTTTCAGGTTTACGTCAATTTGAATTTAAGATCTTTGAGTTTTGTAATATCGCTCTGAATAAAGCGACGTGAAGACCTGAGATCAAACTAATAATCAACATGATTATTGATTGAACTGGAGTCCCTTTGGGCGACCTGAAGACGTCGCCGTGTTGTTCATCATAAACAAACCAATGAATTAAAGATGTAACTATTCATTAGTGTCAACCCTGCAAGAAGTTACTCATGAAATACACTCAAACAAAACAATACCTCTTATTGATTCGGTGCGTTTCCATTCGAATCATTGATTTTCAGCTCATTTATTTGGGTCCTGGGGGGGGGGGGGGGGCGGCGAGCCGCGGGGCCGAGAGTCGGACCCGGGACCTGCCGGAGGCCCCGCGGCTCCGAGGAGCGGCTCCGGCTGATGAGCCTTCGGAAAGTTGATCAGACACTGATGCTAAGAAGGGGAAACTGGAGCAACAGCATCCTTAATTATCTGATATGGGGAAGCTTATCTGAACGGTTTCTTTTCCTCTCCTCTTTTATCCGGCCGGATCACATGGCACATCTTTACATAACAAAAGAGCTACCTGGCCGGCATGATGCGTCCAAGAAGAAAAAAACATCCCGATCCAGGGCCTCTGGTTCTGGTCTGAAGGGAGATCCCCGCTTCACATCCCGGGGTTTGTCGCTTCCGCCTGATAATAAACGTCAAAATGTCCGTCCCGAGCATATTGGAGCGTCTGTGTAATTAATTCACGATTAAAAGTATTAGTACAGGCTTTGTGTGGTGATTTATTTAAAGGCTGGTACCAACGCTGGCTCCGTTTCCTCCTTTAGGAAATGGGTAATAAGAGCCGATGCCAGGCATCCTTAGCACCCACACACACACACACACACACACACACACACGCCATATTAGTGTGTCTCCTCCACATCTACGTGTCAATAGCACATCTACGTTTATTTACAGATGCCAAAATTATGCTTTAGCGATCTCAATTTGGGGTCCTGGAACATGTGGAACATTTCAGTTTGTCACCAAAAAAATGTAAAATACTGAGGTTCAATAACAAGTTATTATAGATATTCATATGGATGCTAAGGATATGTCTCTACCATTATTTGTGCAAACTCTTTGCATTATCCTTGGAGTGAAAACACACACACACCATATGAGTGTGTCTCCTCCGTTAGAAGGCTGCACATAAAGCACAGGAGCCCTGTCACAGTCCCCGTGTTAACTTATTCATCCCTGTTAAAGCCCATGTAACGGGATAGCTGTTAATTAATAGAGCTGTCGGGTAAATGGTTGCCGCCGGACCGTCGCCACCATCCGTCAGTAACATCATCTCGGCTGCTCTCCGTGCCAGGCCTCGGGCTCAATTAAGATAATGCTATGCAAACGAGGCCTCTCGTCGTTAGGGGGGGGGGACGTTTATTGGCATAACTGGGGCACTCCAAACAACAATTACCGGGGGGGGGGGGGGGGGGGGGCTGAGATCGGCGCTCGTCTGCAGAGCGGCAGGTTGACCCCGGAGACGGGAGTCATCACCCAGTGAAATATCTGTTCATTAATTAATTAATGAAAACTACATTAAGATTAAACAGCCCAGTGCATGTGGCTGTCGGTCAGCTTCTGTCTGTTAGTCGGTGAACACGTCTGTAAACACCCCCCCCGCCCCTTCTACTTCCATTCAAACATTGTTAACCTCCTAACCACATCTCGCCAATCGATAACCTTGACTTGTTGTTGTTGTTGTTTTTCTTACATGAAAATCTTTTCTGCCACGCTTACTGGCTAAAGAGCTGGATATCATTTTTTTTTTAATCAGTCAAATATTTGAAAGTGTTTTTAACGAGGTGAGGAGGGGGTGGCAGTGTTCCTGGGGGGAGGGCGAGGGGGGGAGGGGGGGGTGCAGGAGGTTGATGTTGGCAGAGTGGCCGTGGTGAAGGTCAGTGAGATGGGGAGGGGGAGGAGGAGGAGGAGGGGGGGGGGTGTTGAAGAGAATGTGCTGCAGGAGCCAGAACACCTGGTTTTAGGATCTGGCATCATGAGCATCTTTCTGCCTCTTAAAAAACGGACTAAATTAAAGTTTCCAAATATATTCAAGAAGGGGAGTGTAGGACACAGGTGGAGAAGACCAACTGTTTGGTTTGGAGCGCGGTGACTTTATGTCATCCATGTGTGGAGTTGTAGTGGATTTTATATAAACTTGTAAATGAGAATGTCTATGTTTTAAATGAATACATAAAGAAAGATAATAAGGGATATTATGAAGAATATTCTCGAGGAATGTACTGTAAAGCATAAGAGGAAGACATTTTATTATTGGAGCTGTGTGTGATGACAAATGTAATAATTAACTGTATGATGCATGAGAATGATGCGGGTGAAACCTGAGACTTTTATTCTGAAGGCGAGATATGAAGTTTTATTCTGAAGGTACTTCAGTGGCCTCCTTGCTCATTCCAGCTCCACGACCGTGAACGTTAATTGTCATTAAACATAGTGACACATTAAATCATTGGATCCTAAATTGTCCGGCGGCCATGGGACCCGAGGTTTGAATTATTATTTCTCGTGTAAACGGGGTGAATAAAAGATTGAAAACCAACGTGCAGTTTTTTAAATGGGTACGAATAATACTGTGATAATAGCACAGAGACACAGTGGGGGGGGGGGGGGGTGTTGGCCGATGAGTCGATTGCTTTGGAGTTTTAATTAGATCTGCTTAACGACGCCTTGGTGTCCACACAGCGAGCCGATTGTCGGTTCTATACACATTCAATCCCACAATGCAGCAGTGGCGGTTGCAGACAGACCAGGCGGGGATGGGCGCTCTCCTCACTGCACCTTCCTCGCTCCTCATGACTCAGTTTCATGGCTTGAAGGGTCTCCCGGCTGAACTGGAGGTTTACCTCTTGAACCCTGAATGCCCCAAATCTCTCCCTCCAGGTTTAAGACCCTTAAGACATCCGCCCTGTGAGATCGTTACCAAAGTGCTGTTTGCGTTACTCGATGTAACGTTCTGAACATCGCACCGGGCCAAAGCTCCGCAGTCCGAGAGCGACGCGAGGAAGAAGCCGCCGTCGTCGAGGTCTGGTCGCTTCCGGGAGACTCTTTCTCCGTGAGCTCGGTCACATTTAGTTGTTGGTTTGCAGGTTTTCTCCTCGCAGCTGGTGAGACAAAGGCCGCATCTCTGCAGTGCCGAGGCCCGTCCCATCTGTTGTCTGCTCACACCTTTACTTTGCAACATGACTCACACACACACACACACACACACACACACACACACACACACACTGTAGGCGGGCTTCAGCACTAGCACGAGCTCTAATGATTCCTCTGACACACATTGGGGTACATCATTCCACAGCACAGCACAGCTTTGCAGCTCAAGGCCCCTAAACCCCACGCACACTTCTCACTAGCAAGATGCCTTTTCCTCTGTGTGTGTGTGTGTGTGTGTGTGCACGTGCCATACGGCTGAGAAGTGAGCGGCTCCTTGGGAATTTTAAGAGTCAAGCCCCCCCCTAAATCTTCTTGTTTCAACTTTAGAAAATCAATAGGATAAATAAATATCCTGTTTGCCCGTCTCGCCGCCCACCTCCCGCTCGCTCCGGTTACCAAAGCGAAGAATCTCACTCTCACCTCGGGCTAAAACAATCCCTGTATTTTGTGTGGTTTTTTTCTTTTTCTTCCGCAGCTCTGAATGGGTTAGGATCTCAGGTGCAGATTTTTTCTCTTCTAAACAGCGAGCAAGAGGGAGAATCATGTTAACATATGCCATCGGAGAGCGCCACCGGCTAAGTCCTCCGATCGACCGGCTCCGCGTGTGATTAGGCCGGTGAAGCCGAGCTCGGCCCAGACGCGGATCGAAGAGGGCTCGCTCTCAATATGGATGCGCCTGCCGCGGCCACATGCAGCTGCTCCTATTGATTTTCTTGTCCTCAATTATATAATAGAAGCTCTGTTCTGAATTTGAACTTAAATCACGTCGTTTGGCGAGCGAGCGTGTCCCATAAATCAAGAAAAGCTTTTTGGACTCATATTAAATAGGATTTTTATCGACTGTGTTTCGCAGCCCCTCTGGAGAGCTTTGCGTGTCGACTGTGCGATGGGAAAGTGTCTGTAGGTTTTTTTTGTCTTCTTGTGTTCCAGGTGATTGAACTAAAGACAAAGAGGCACTGGCACAAAACGTTGGCGTATACAGTTCAGCAAGCTACAACTCAAGCTCTCACAAATCTGTCTTGAAAAGCCCCTTGAATTAGTTCTCCCAGTACACAGTTGACCCTTCTAATTGGAACACATACTGTTTTCTTTATTTTTTGCCATTTGATCCATTGGCAACTTTGCGAAAATATATCTGGACAGGTTTTATCCTCCCAGGCAAATCGGTAAGACAGGAACACGCAGGCGAAGTCACTTTAAGTTATATAACACAACAGAACACCTCAGCTGTTTCACGGAAAAAAGAATATCTAGTTTAACCTAACGGACACTAAAATAGCCCAATTCCTTTTCGGAGAACACACAATAATTTCCTTGCTGTGAGTTAGATGGTCAGACCGATGCCAGGTCTGTGTGCTGGAGCCAGGGGACGCTTAGCTAAGCTTAGCACAGAGACTAGGCTGAGCATGACACAGCTAGTCGGTCTCTGTCTAGTGATACTAACTCTTAGGTCTCTAAGCTCACTAAGTAAAATGTCTTTGGCATGAAAGTCACATGGCATGAAAGTTAGATGGCATGAAAGAAACATGGCATACAAGTTAGGTGGCATGAAAGTTAGAGGCATTAAAGTTAGAGGCATTAAAGTTAGGTGGCATGAAAGTTAGAGGCATTAAAGTTAGGTGGCATGAAAGTTAGGTGGCATTAAAGTTAGAGGCATGAAAGTTAGAGGCATTAAAGTTAGAGGCATTAAAGTTAGAGGCATTAAAGTTAGGTGGCATGAAAGTTAGAGGCATTAAAGTTAGGTGGCATGAAAGTTAGGTGGCATTAAAGTTATGTGGCATAAAAATTAGGTGGCATGAAAGTTAGGTGCCGCGAAAGTTTAGGTGGCATGAAAGTCACGTGGCAAGAAAGTTAGGTGGCATGAAAGTTAGAGGCATGAAAGTTAGGTGGCATTAAAGTTAGAGGCATGAAAGTTAGAGGCATTAAAGTTAGGTGGCATTAAAGTTAGGTGCTGCGAAAGTTTAGGTGGCATGAAAGTCACGTGGCAAGAAAGTTAGGTGGCATGAAAGTTAGAGGCATTAAAGTTAGGTGGCATTAAAGTTATGTGGCATGAAAATTAGGTGGCATGAAAGTTAGGTGCCGCGAAAGTTTAGGTGGCATGAAAGTCACGTGGCAAGAAAGTTAGGTGTCATAAAAGTTAGAGGCATGAAAGTTAGGTGGCATGAAAGTTACTTGGCATTAAAGTTAGAGGCATGAAAGTTAGGTGGCATGAAAGTTACTTGGCATGAAAGTTAGGTGGCATTAAAGTGATGTGGCAGGAAAGTCACGTGGCACGAAAGTCAGGTGATAGGAAGGTTACGTGACATCAACGTTATGAGGCATGCGGGTTACTGGCATGAAAGTCATGTGGCATGAAAGTCACGTGGCATTGCCACAAGTATAACTAGCGATGAAGTGAGATGTGATGGGTTAAACAAACACCGGACTTTCACCCAGGAGATGTGTCTTTAAAAGTAAATGTTGACTTTCCGCTTGTTTTGTAACATTGAGAAAGGAAGCTTACTAAGAGGGTTTATTTTTACAGTTTCTCCATTATGTTGCTGCATAATCATTTAAACACAAACCTCTTTTCATACCGTAAACGTGTAGTGTTGTTGCCTAAATACCTCATATCACCACGTTCACCACGTGGCAGTGTGTGTTTCAGCAGCAACAAGGTTGATGTGAAACCTATTTTTAGGTTCAGGTCTTATTTATGTGTGAAGGCCAGCGGTCAGCCCCGTAGCTAAGCCACGCCTACTTTTAACAATCCAATAATTAGTGACGGATTTGACATGAATCCATCTTGTAACTAAACCCCGTCAACATTCTGTTTCACTCAGGATTACGTCATTTGTTGGTGGTCTACGACGTCGGTCCATGAAATGTCGTGCAGACATTCGGGATCCCCAGAGGAAGATGCCGAATGGCTTCAGAGATGCTCTGTCCTCTGACTTTCAGCTTTCAGTGGAATATCTCAACAACCATTGGATGGATTTCCGTGAAATGTTAAAAGCACATTACTGTTCCTCTCAGGATGAACTGGAGCCACTGAGATGGCCGTCTGACTTTCCATCGAGCGCCATCATCACGCCTCAGGTGCATCATGTGTTTAGTAGTTAGGGCCCCAAAGTGCCTGAGTACCGCCTCATAGAGCCACTTGTGTGGCTGGAGCCCCTTTGTCTTGTTTTCCGATGAGGTGGTGGCCCTTAGTTTTGAAAGACGGCAGAAAGTCGTCTGCTTGTTATAAGAAAAGCTCAGAAAAACAAAGCAAACAATAGAGTCAAGAGAACAAATTATTTAAAAAAAAAAAATCACAAATGAGCTTATTATGTACCAGAGTCTTGCAAGTAAAACAACGCAAATGTAAAAGTGTCTGCACTGCAACTGATACCTAATATATATATAAATATATATAAATACATATATAAATACATATATAAATACATATATAAATATATATAGCAGGTAACATTTGCATTGCACTTTTACATATATATATATATATTTATATATAAATATATATATTCTGCAAATGGGACCGAATATATATATATCTATACGTATATAATATATTAGGTTACATTTGCAGTGCAAACACGTTTACATACATATATATATATATATATACACATACATAGTTTTGAGTTGAACAGACTTGCGACACAGTGATACACCACTTTGTCCATCCTGGTGATATGACTGTCACTTTAAACCGAAGTATTTCGTGGCCTATAGAAGTGGTAAACTGACCCATCGCGCCCCGCTCACGGAGCACAAACAGCGACCTAATTTCCGACGGCCCCGTCCTGCAAACGAGAGCACCGTCATTATCGCCGAGTGCCATCAGACACCTGCAGGACGAGGACGATGCAGAGGCGGCGGCCGGGGATGGGTTCGGTTCGGTGGGGGGGAGGGAGGGAGGGAGGGAGGGGAGGGAGGGTAACCGGAGTCTCAGATGCTAATCTTGCTACGCTCGGGCATTTTGGGGGATAATTGTAGCCGTGACTGAGCTCAGGTGATGATGCAGGCGATCTGCTGGAGTTAAGCCCAGTCGTTAAAGCTCAGTTTGCTCTTCTTTCCCGCACCTGTCCTCGATTTTAATCTCATTTTTCTTCCTATATCCCCTCCTCCCCGCAACATGAATATTCCTCCAGAATGCCTGACTAACCCGCAGTAAGAGGTGGTTGGGAAGGGTCGTGGGCGTAACTTTAGCTGGAGTAATGAGGCCTAATCCCCTGCTGACTGGGGCCCTGTTTAAACAGCTCCTGGCTGAGCCCCCCAGTAATAGAGTAATTAACCCCGACGCCCTCTTCTGCCCAGCAGCTCCACAACGAGCGACGCCCCCCCCGCCCCCGTATCCCACCGCTGCTCCGCCATCGTCCTGGATGGGACGCGGAGGAGGAAGACGGAGGACGGATGGAAAGACGTCAAAATCAGAGCCGACGTGGGAAAGAAGCCGGAGACGGAGCGCAGAGCGACGCGAGGATCGCCGTCCTCCCCGGGCATCGTCTTTGGAGCGACTCGTCTTTCTGCGAGGAAGCAGCAATATCGCAGGGAAACAGTAATGGGAACAGGTCGAGGGTCGTTACAAGCGGCGGCGAACCGCTGGAGGCCGACGGCGACTAGTTCAGGTGGGAAATATCTCTCTCTCTCTCCACTGATCTGATTTCCAATCATACGTGGCCGATTCTCTGTGTTTGCTCAGGAAAACAATCAGCGCAATCAAACAGCGTTGCGCCGCACGCGGGGGGCGTCCCCGCCGAGCCGACGGGAAGGAGCCTCGCGTCGTCCCCGGCTCTTTGCAGCGAGCGGCCGCCGCACATTACGGCAGATGAAATGCGATCACGCGTGGACCGCTGAATGGTTTGTGTCATTGAGAGAATACGGCAAACCGGGAGCGAGAGCGGGAGGCAAGATTAAGGGGCGGGGGGGGGGGGGTGCTCCGAGGCTCTCGTCTGTCAGAGACTTCAAAGACGCCATCGGCGCTCCTTGTTTCTGCCGGAGCAGCGACCAAAAAAAATCGCGCCCTGGCTGTCAGGGCTCCTCTGACATCCCCTTCATCAGGTGTACGGGCTTTAATCCACACGCAGATAAATAAATCAACACGCGACGGGTCCCCGCGCTCTTCTCGGCGCCTCCTGGTGGCCGGTGCATCGGCGCGGCCCAGACGAATATCGAGAAGTCGTGAGCCGGGGACGACAAAGGAGGGCCGATTACAGCGAGCAGACGGGATCGTTAATTCACAATTATCAAATGAGAGGCCGGCAAAAGAAGAAGATGAACCAATCAGCAGCGGGGTGTCCCGTCTCGCCTCTCTGCCGCGGCGTCGGATGAGTCGGCGCACGGTAACGAGCGAGGAATGAAACCTGCAGCGGCGTCGAGCCGAATTGGACTCATCTCCTCCCTGCATTCCTGAATCGAGTTTCAAAGTGCATCTATCGGCTTCAACAAACACAGAAATGTGTTGCTTTCCACCCCTTCTTCTTCTTCTTCTTCTTCTTCTTCTTCTTCTTCTTCTTCTTCTTCTTCTCAGAGATCCATTCTGACACCCAGTGCAGACAGATGAGAGGAGAACAGAGGAGTTTGAATTAGAGTTGACACGTCGTACATGCAGGCAGACGCGGCACGAACGCACATCAGAGGGATGGACGCGTCGGTGTGTTTGGATATCGCGGGGAAAGAAAAAAAGAGAAAGAAGAAGAAGGAAAAACGCGCGTCTGAGTGGGGAAAAAAACGCGGGAAGCAATCTGAGATATCGACAAGGAAATAAATACGGGGGGAACAAACCAAAGAAGCGGCAGCGTGTAACCAAGATGACTTGCCTTTTACACACGGAGAACTTCCCGGGAAGGAGAAGAGAGAAAAAGAAGAAGTTACAAAAAAACCACACACACACACAGACACGAGCTGGAGAGGCGTTGTGCCTGTCGGGGTGCATTCTCCGTCGGGGCTTTTCATTTTATTTTAACAGCAAAAGGGAGGCAGACGAGAGATCACCGCAATAGGAATATGAAGCCTGGAGTGAGGAGAGAGATCTGTTGTTCCACTGTTTGTTTGTTTTGAAGACCAGTCGGCTGGCAGAGAGCAAGGCGTCTCTTTCCAGAAGACAAAAGATGCCTTAGAGGCAACCTAAGTGAAGTCGTGTGCTGATGACTGTTTGACAAACATCGGGGGTGAGACTGCAAGAAGGAGGCGATAAAAAATAAATAACAGGGGGGGTATACCTGGGTAATGTGTATAAGAGAAAAGGAGGTGGAAAGAAAAGGGGTTTAAGAACTGAAGTGAGGGAGGGAGGGAGGGGTATACAAAAAACAACTAATTTATCTCCTATAAGAAGGAGCGCGAGGCGCCCGGTGGGGCCCTGTGAGTTGTGAAAAATTAAAGGAGACGGATTCAAACTGTCCAATTTCCACATCAAACAAACCCCGGGCTGCATGCTCCTGGAGAGGCTGCCTCATATCTAACACATCGCCTCAGAAAGAGAAGAAGAAAAAAAAAAAGGTACCCCCCCCCTCCTCTACACCCCCTTTCTCTCCACACATCCTCCCCCTGCCTCTTCATCCTCTCCGCGAGTTCACCGCTGCAGCCCGCCACGCATCTTTATTTTATTCTTTCCTCGCCGCTCTCCGTTTCCTTCAGTCACCCCCCCCCACCCGCTCCCCCCGAACTCCCATAAGCACTGTACTGGTTCCACTCGCCACTGTCTCTCCCCCGCCTAATTATACCCCTGTGAGTCTATTAATCAACTTGTGAATTATTTAAGGAGGAGAGCTCCTCTGCCTGTAACCGGCTTTGACAGTGTGGAGGAGAGACGAGGAGAGGAAGGTGGTGGTGGGGGGGAGGCTAAAGCAGGGGGGGGGGGAACGAAGGAAGGCGGTATAGGGTGGATGGAAGGTAGAGAGAGAAAAGAAAGCAAATGAAAAGGAGAGAAGAGGGAGATGGAATCGGGGTCTTCTCGCGTACGTCCCCCGAGGACCGGGCTGCCGGTGCCGCGCTGCACCCCCGACGAGACAAAACCCCCATCAACATTCGCCCTGTTTGTTTTTCCCCGTTGTTTTTTTTTGTGTGTGTTTTTTTTCACCCCCTCTTTCCCACCCTCTATTTTCATGCATAAGTTTTCACATGATAAACAGGAAAATTCATGAATATATGGAGTGATACAGTGGGAAATGGAGAAAAGGGGGGGGGGGAGGGGAGGGAGGTAGAGAGGGGTGAGGTGAAGGAAGAGAAAGAGGAGTGAACAGTCAAAGCCAAAGAGTGAGCCGAGACGGGGGGGGGGGGTTATGTAGACAGCAGGATGCACTCACACACCCGCATGAACACATACATTTACACAAGCAGATGCTGTCACATATATTTATATACACACACACACACACACACACATCTTCGCATTGCAGGTGAATCGGGGTCCTTCCGCTGTTTGACAGGAGGCAGCGTCTCCCCGGAGCAGCAGGTACGCATGGCGGTGGCGATGATGATGATGATGATGGTGATGGTGATGGTGATGGTGGTTGTTAGCGTGTCGCAGTCTGTCCTCCTCCTCCTCCTCCTCCTGCTCCTCTGGTCCCAGTGGAGGAGGGCCTGACCCTCGTAATGACTCCCATCGACACCGGCGCCCGCCGCCGGGTCGCCAAGCAACCAAACGGAACGGAGACGTGCGATCGTTGTTGTTGTTGTTGTTGTTGTTGTTGCGCTCTGTGGAGGTGACGGTGGAGCCGAAGAGACGGCGGTTATTTAAAGGGTCAGTTTGTGGGTTTTACTTCCACCGATAAGACGTCACACAGTGGAGGTGAATGTCATCAAATGACACAAATGAACTGTAAACAATGGCACTCTGGGTAATCTGCACTTTCAAAAGGAACGTTTTCTTTAGTCGCACCTCCAAAGAAAAAGTGTTCCCGGCCCTGATTGGTGGATTGCACTTCCTGGAAAGAGAAAGTCTGGGCGATTAACCTCAAAGTACCTCGAGTGTCGAGTATTATGAAAGTGACAAGTATTAAAAGTTGCTTTTTGAATGAACGGTTGGATATTTAAACTTGTTTAAGCTTCGGTTTTGAGACGTCGGCCTCCTCAGGTTTCCGCCTCGACCCCAATATATTTAAGGTTAATGGAAATTAGAACGCATTGAAAGTGACGTCAGAGCCCGGCAGCAACAGCTGCTACCGGGCCGGATGTCGCTTATGAAATCACGATTGATATCCGTGCCCAAAAGTACATCTCCGCTTCGGCACGGATGCCATAATGATGCTTTTGCGATCTCAGTTTTGGGGTTGAACATGTTGAACATGTTGAACGTGACGTTTCGGACACGTTTTTTAAAGTTGGTACCAAAAATTTAAAAAAGTTTAAATACTGGAGGTTCAATAAGAGGAGCGTAGATATTTATATGGATGAAAAAGAAATGTCCAAACAGAATGGAGCAGATTG